>NC_053023.1:728127706-728348729 GCF_003073215.2 Triticum urartu | reverse complement strand
CATTAGAGCAACCTGCACAAAACAGAGGAAGGGGAGATGAATAAATCATGGTGAGGAAAAGGGCCTTCCACATGATTAGATCGGGAAGAGAAACAACAACAAAAATACCAAAAAAAATCCCTTCCATGGCGTGCTGTACTAGGAGCAGCTCCTCTCTCTCCGCTAGGGTTTGGGGCGCTGGGAGGCTCCATGGTGCCACTGCGTGGTGGCGGACAAGGGAATCCATCTCCATGGCGGCGTCCTGCCCCACGGAGGTGCGCCCCTCCTGCCGTCGTCGTCGGCACGCCCATGGCGACCTGTAGAGAAGGAAGAGAAGATGAGGTGAGGTGAGGAGGAGATGGTGGGCGAAGAAGGAGGGGGAGGGGCTTACCAGTGCTGGATCCGGTCACCTATGGCCTCGCCGTGGCCTGCCATGGCGGATCCCGGCGAACAAAAGGGGATGCAAAACCCTAGCCAGTGGGGGAGCCACGGATCTGCATGGAGGTAAGCCAGATGCGGACCAAGGGGATCTCGCCGGCGTGCTGCGCGCGGCCGGAGCTCGCCGGAACCGGGCGGCGTGGGTGGCGACGGCGGCGAGGGAGAGAGGGGTTCGGGGGGAAGAGAGGAGGCGACGAGGGTCTGGGTGGGTTCGAGCGAGAGAGAGAGAGAGAGTGTGTGTGTGTGTGTTGGTGCGTTGGGTCGGATGGATGGATGGATGTCCAAAATATCTTGTTGCTGCCCACTTACTAATGGCGCACCAACTCTAAATGCCCCATTAGTAATCCAGGTTACTAATGGCGCACCTTCTGGTGGTGCGTCATTAGTAGTTTTGCAAAAAAAGGAATAAAAAATATAATAAAAAAACAACATTAGTGGCGCACTTTCCGACAGGTGCGCCATTACTAGTTACAACTAGTAATGGCGCACTGTGTCTGGATGCGCCATTAGTATGTTTGGACAGGCGCACTAGTTCAAAAAAAATTGATACTAATGGCGCACCCTGGGCCAGGTGCGCCATTAGTAGTTTCAGCTCTAATGGCGTATCAGAAGGTGGTGCGCCATTAGTATATACTAATGGCGCACCGCTTGTCTGGTGCGCCATTAGTGTCAATCCCATCTATAGCCCTTTTTCTAGTAGTGCTCGTGAGAAGGGTATGGCCCCCTGGTCTTCATATTTGGCGAGGATTTTTTTAATTTTTTCTAAGACCTCCCGTGGAGTTTCAGGTCATTCCGAGAATATTTGTTTTCTGCACATAAAACAACATCATGGTAATTCTGCTGAAAACAACGTCAGTTCGGGTTAGTCCCATTCAAATCATACAAGATAGAGTTCAAAACAAGGGCAAAAGTGTTTGGAAAAGTAGATACGACGGAGACGTATCACCTCCCCCAAGCTTAAACCCTTGCTTGTCCTCAAGCAATTCAGTTGACAAACTGAAAGAAAGAAAGAAAAACTTTTACAAACTCTGTTTGCTCTTGTTGTTGTAACTATGTCAAGCCAGCATTCAAGTTTTCAGCATAGATCATAACTAACCACATTTGCAATAATTCTCAGGTCTCTTCATTACTCATATCAATAGCATAATCAACTAGGAAGTCATAATAATAAATCTCGGATGACACAACTTTCTCAAAACAATCATAATATGATATAACAAGATGGTATCTCGCTAGCCCTTTCTGAGACCGCAAACCATAAATGCAGAGCACCTTTAAAGATAAAGGACTGACTGGACATTGTAATTCATGGTAAAAGAGATCCAATCATAGTCGCACCCAATATAAATTAACAGTGATGAATGCAAATGACGGTTGTGCTCTCCAGTTAGTGCTTTTTAATAAGAGGGTGATGACTCAACATAAAAGTAAATGGATAGGCCCTTCGCAGAGGGAAGCAGGGATTTGTAGAGGTGCCAGAGCTTGGTTTTGAAATAGAGATAAATTGTATTTTGAGCGGTATACTTTCATTGTCAATGTAACAACTAAGAGATGGCGATATCTTCCATGCTAAACACATTATAGGCGGTTCCCAAACAGAATGGTAAAGTTTATACTCCCCATCCACCAACAAGCATCAATCCATGGCTTGCTCGAAACAACGAGTGCCTCCAACATACATCAGGTCCCAGGGGGAGTTTTGTTTGCAATTAATTTTGATTTAGTTTGCATAAAGCATGGGACTGGGCATCCCGGTGACCAGCCATTTTCTCGTGAGTGAGGAGAGGAGTCCACTCCTCTTGAGAATAACCCGCCTAACCCAGAAGATAAGGACAGCCTTTGTTTATATATGAGCTATTCGAGCATACAAAACAGAATGTTTATTTGAAGGTTTAGAGTTTGGCACATACAAATTTACTTGGAACGGCAGGTAGATACCGCATATAGGAAGGTATAGTGGACTCATCTGGAATAACTTTGGGGTTTAAAGGGATTGGATGCACAAGCAGTATTCCCGCTTAGTACAGGTGAAGGCTAGCAAAAGATTGGGAAGCGAACAACTAGAGAGCGATAACAGCCATGTACATGCATTAAAATTAATAAACATTGGATGCAAGCATGAGTAGGATATAATCCACCATGAACATAAATATCGTGAAGGCTATGTTGATTTTGTTCCAACTACATGCGTGAACATGTGCCAAGTCAAGTCACTTAAATCATTCAAAAAAGGATACCACCCCATCATACCACATCATAATCATCTCAATAGCATGTTGGCATACAAGGTAAATCATTATAACTCATAGCTAATCAAGCATGGCACAAGCAACTACGATCTCTAATTGTCATTGCAAACATGTTTATTCATAATAAGCTGAATCACGAACACGGGACTCATCATATTTACAAAAACAAAAGAGGTCGAGTTCATACCAGCTTTTCTCCTCTCAGTCAGTCCATCATATATCATCATAATTGCCTTTCACTTGCACGACCGAATGATGTGAATAATAATAAGAGTGCACGTGCATTGGACTAAGCTGAAATCTGCGAGCATTCAATAAACAGGAGAAGACAAGGCAATATGGGCTCTTGGTTAAATCAACAATAATGCATATAAGAGCCACTTCAACAATTTAATTATGGTCTTCAACTACTGACCCCCAAATAAAAGAAAAGAAATAAAACTATTTACACGGGAAAGCTCCCAACAAGCAAGAGAAGAACGGGAAATATTTTTGGGTTTTTTTAATTATTACTACTACAGCAGAAAAATAAACTACTACTAATTTTTTGGGTTTTTCTTAAGGTTTAACAAGCACACAAGAAGAAAGCAGGAAAAAGAAAATAAACTAGCATGGATATTACAGTGAAAAAGTATGAGCACCGACATCTAGCAATGAGTGTGTGTAAACATAAATGTAATGTCGGTGAGAAATACGTACTCCCCCAAGCTTAGGCTTTTTGCCTAAGTTGGTCTATGGCCACGGCTGGCCTGGCGGATATCCATAATAATAGTTGTTGGGGTCATACTATGATGAGGAAGGATAGTTGGGATCATACTGATGTGCAGCGGTTATCCCCTGCTGTGCTGCAGCGTGGAGTCGAGCTGCCTCCGCTCTCCTCTCGTACTCTTCTGCCTCCTCTCTGGTAATAACATATCTTCCTTTTGTCTGTGAATCAAAGAAGGCAGGAGCAGGGAGAGTAATACGGAAAACACGTCGTTTATCAAAAATTAAGCGATATAAGAGAGGTGATTCCGGCCTCTCGACAAACTGGTGCGAAGCCATAGAGTTATAATCTAAATATGCGGGAGGCAACTCCATATCACCCTCGCGAATGTCTATTTCAAGAAAATGAGCTAAGCGGGTTGCATAAATTCCTCCAAAGAAATCTCCATTATGTCTATTATGATGCAACCTACGAGCTACAATGGCTCCCATATGATAAGATTGGTCTCCTAACACAGCACTCCTAAGAATGCTGAGATCAGGGACACACATGTGACATGCTTCATCCTTAGCATTTATGCATCTATCGATGAAAAGAGCAAAATAATGTATAGCAGGAAAGTGAATGCTCCCTAATGTAGCCTGCATTATATCTCTCGATTCCCCCACAGTTATACTAGCAAGAAAGTTTCTAAATTCAGATTTAGGGGGATCCCTAATACTGCCCCATGATGGAAGTTCGCAAGCAGAAGTGAAATCCTCTAGGTCCATGGTATAAGATTTGTCATAAAGATCAAACATGACTGAAGGAGAATTACGCGAAGATGAATACTCAAACCTCCTCACAAACAAGACCCCGGCAAGAGGAACTTGCCAGGAAGGCCAACTAAGGCACCTCAAGATCCCGGCAAGAGGAGCTTGCCGGGAAGGCCGCCCAAGGCATCTTAAAGAACTTGCCGCGGCGCACCACGCGTCCCGGCAAGGCCCGGTGAGCGACAAGCTCCCGGACGCGACAAGACAACGAACGCGGCAAGGCGCTTGCCGCGGCAAGCCACCACTCCGTGCCCCCGCTCCAGCACATCCACCAACGTGTCGCTCTGGGACCCTTCCCAGCGTACGTGGCGGGAGGCTGTGCAGCCAGCGGTAAGCGGTGGCAAGCGGCGCTGACAAGATTGCCGCCGTGGCGAGCGGTGGCGTCCCTGACGGTCCCTTTTACACTGTTTAGGCGACGCAGACGGGCATTTAAGGCCCTTGTCCCCTGCCGTCAGGGTTAGGTATGATACACTGTAGCAGGTAGCTGTACCAACTGCAGCACCTTTCCCTTTTTGCCCTTGTCTACGTTGCCACCTGTCGGTGACCCCTTGAGCATATAAAAGGAGGCCCATGCGCAACATAGAGGGGGGTTGGAACACTCACGCTCGGTCTCATTAGCTGCTGGTGTGTACTGTAGCACTCAGCGCTCCCGAGCAAGAAATCAATACAACCCACAAAGCAGGAGTAGGGTTTTACGCATCCGTGCGGCCCGAACCTGGGTAAACTGCTCGTGTGTTTCGCTTCGATCCGCTCTTTGCACGACCTCCGCCCCTGCCGAACCAAAAGGGACTCGGTCCGCCGGTCCCATAGGTGCCTGAGGATCAGTACCCCGGCACCATGACACTTTCCGTTCTCCATTCTTACTACCCCACCAGAACTTGCGAAGCATCCCATTCAAATTTTCACACAATCCGCGAGGGAGCTTGAAACAAGACATTGAGAAAGTGGGAATTTCTTATGCTATGGCCTTGACCAGCACCTCCTTGCCTGCCATTGATAAGCACTTTTCTATACAGCCTTGTATTCGAGCCCAAAGTCTATCCTTCAGATATTTAAAGCTGCCATTCCTTGTGCTCCCGACATCCGTGGGTAAACCCAAATACTTCTCAGAGAGTGTATCATTGGGTACTTGAAGCACCCCCTTAATTTCTTCCCTTGTTTGCTCTGCCACACCCTTGCTAAAAAAGATCGAGGACTTCTCATTATTAATTCTCTGCCCCGAAGAATCACAGTGAACCTTCAAAACATTCTCCACGTTAAAAGCTTCAGACATAGTTGCACCAAAAAATAATAAACTGTCATCAGCGAACAACAAGTGATTAACTCTCGGCGCAAGCGGTGCAACTTGCAATCCTACGAACCTTCTGCCACCAAGAGGAAGAGATATGGGATCTCCATGATGGAGCCCTCGAGAAGGCCTGAACTCATCTAGTTTACCACCATTAAATAAAACTGAAAAAGAAACTGACTTTACACACCTCATGATAGCCTGAACAAAGCGTGGTGTTATGCCAATCTTATTCAACACTGCCTCCAAGTTCCATTCAACTCTATCATATGCCTTCATCATATCGAGTTTCAATGCCACATGAGAATTACTCTTCCACTTCTTCCTCCTCATAAAGTGAAGACACTCATATGTTGAAATTATGTTGTTAGTAATCATACGACCCGGTACAGAAGCCGACTGCTCAATAGAAATCACATCCAGAAGAATAACTTTCAGTCGATTGGCAAGAACCTTCGAAGCGATTTTATAAATCACATTACAAAGGCTGATCGGCCGAAATTGTCCTAATTTTTTTGGACTAGAGATCTTGGGAATTAAAACAATGAACGTTCTGTTTATTTCCTCCGGAGGGTCATCTCCATTAAGAACCTGCATCATAATACCTATCACCTCATCACCATAGAGATACCAGTGTCGCTGAAAAAAGTGAGCGGGGAACCCATCGGGGTCCCCGTGCTTTAGTTGGGAACATTTCAAACAGAGCTGTCTTCACCTCCTCCTTGGAATACTTTGTACTAAGCATCAGATTCATGTCATCTGTAACTTTTTTAGGTATATGCAGCAGCACCTCTTCTATTTCTATAGTTCCTTCAGATGAATATAAGTTGGAATAGAAGTCAGTTGCCATACTTGCTAACTCAGATTGATCCTCACAGATAGAACCGTCTCCCCTCATCAATGCAGTGATCATGTTCTTGCTTCTCCTTGCTGACGCCTTCCTGTGAAAAAACTTTGTATTGCTATCACCTTCCGCAAGCCACTGTACCTGAGAACGCTGCCACCACATTACTTCTTCTCTATAAAGTAGATCTATTAACTTATTTTCAACACTTTTTTCTTCTTCTGAAGGACCGACCCGCAGCTGCTCATTCCGAAGCTCTGCTAACTTGCATTTGAGCATTCTGATCTCATTCCTTACCGAGGCAAAAGATAGCTTGCCCTAGCTTTTCAAACTTACCGCCACAACTGCTAGTTTAGCATTCATATCACTCACACTATAGCACGCTGGCATCGCACGCCACGCTTTCTCCAGCACCCCAGCAAAATTATCATGGGTCTCCCACATACATTCATACCGAAAGGGTTTACTCCATGCACTACGTAGGCCATCAGGTTCCATATCATTGCTTAGCAAAATTGGGCAGTGGTCCGACCGCCATTAGGTGTTCCACAGATGCTAAGGGGAAATGACCGGACCAGTCAGCCGTGGCTAATGCCCTATCCAACCTCACTCTACAATAGTCACTTCCTCTTACTTTCTTCTCAAATGTCTCCACTCCTTTATAACCCAGATCAGCCAACTCACACACATCTACAACCCCTCTGAATTTTTCAATTTGAGAGTTCTCTCTCTCTTTTGGTCCCAGTTGTTCTTCAGCATGCAGACATTCATTGAAGTCCCCTATACAGGCCCATGGGAGTGTACTAGTACTGCGCATGAATTTCATCATATCCCACGTCTTATATCTGAGACTTCTATTTGCTTCTCCGTAAAAAATGGTAAGACACCACTGCTCCTTTCCATCTTCAGTAACCACACAGTTAATATGATATTTGGATTCATTTTTTATGTCTAACTTAATGTCATTTTTCTAGAAGATGCACAACCCCCCACTCCTTCTAGAGCTAGATACTACATAACTCCCATCATACCCCAATGAGACCGCCAAACCTTCCACACGTTTCTTTGCAATTTGGGTTTCCGCAATGCAAAGAATCATTGGCGCACAAGCCTTCGCAAGATTGCGAAGCTCATTGACTGTCGTGGGTTGGCCAATCCCACGACAGTTCCAAAACATAGTCCTCATTGAGACCGGCGGCCATCCACACGGGATGCCACCTTAATATCCATATCCTAGTCGTTCACCTCTCCCTCAAGACCTTGCCTCCTTTTCTTAACTATTGGGGCCTTCTCCGGTGTACCTCTAGCTTCACCTGGCACCACTGTTTCAGAAACTGCTCCTTCTATCAACAAAACCGTTCTAGCCACCTTGCTACCTCTTGAGCATGCATTGGTTTTCCCTTGAAGAGGAAAGGGTGATGGAGCAAAGTAGCGTAAGTATTTCCCTTAGTATTGGAGAACCAAGGTATCAATCCAGCAGGAGACTACATGCAAGTCGCCTAGTACCTGCACAAACAATCAAGAACCTTGCAACCAACGCGATAAAGGAGTTGTCAATCCCTTCATGGCCACTTGCAAAAGTCAGATCTGTTAAAGATAACAAAATAAATATTTTTGGTATTTTTGTTGTATAGATTGCAAAATAAAGATTGAAAAATAAATAGTAAACTAGAATTATAGATCGGAAACTTATATGTTATAAAATAGACCCGGGGGCCATAGGTTTCACTAGTGGCTTCTCTCATGATAGCATAAATTACGACGGGTGAACAAATTACTGCCGAGCAATTGATAGAAAAGCGCATAGTTATGAGAATATCTATGATGATGAACATAGGCATCACGTCTGTGTTAAGTAGACCGAAACGATTCTGCATCTACTACTATTACTCCACACATCGACCGCTATCCAGCATGCATCTAGAGTATTAAGTTCATAAGAACAGAGTAACGCATTAGGCAAGATAACATGATGTAGAGGGATAAACTCAAGCAATATGATATAAACCCCATCTTTTTATCCTCGATGGCAACAATACAATACGTGCCTTGCTGCCCCTGCTGTGACTGGGAAAGGACACCGCAAGGTTGAACCCAAAGCTAAGCACTTCTCCCATTGTAAGAAAGATCAATCTAGTAGGCCAAACTAAACCGATAATTCGAAGAGACTTGCAAAGATATCAAATCATGCATATAAGAATTCAGAGAAGAACCAAATATTGTTCATAGATAATCTTGATCATAAACCCACAATTCATCGGATCTCGGCAAACACACTGCAAAAGAGTATTACATCGAATTGATCTCCAAGAACATCGAGGAGAACTTTGTATTGAGAACCAAAGAGAGAGAAGAAGCCATCTAGCTAATAACTATGGACCCGAAGGTCTGTGGTAAACTACTCACACATCATCGGAGAGGCTATGGTGTTGATGTAGAAGCCCGCCGTGATCGAATCCCCCTCCGGCAGATCGCCGGAAAAGGCCCCAAGATGGAATCTCACGGGTATAGAAGGTTGCGACAGTGGAAAAGTGGTTTCGTGGCTCCCATGGATGTTTCTAGGGTACGTGGGTATATATAGGTGAAAGAAGTACACAGGTGGACCTCCATGGGGCCCAGGAGGGTGGGGGGCGCCCCTACCCCTTGGGCGCGCCCTCCTGCCTCGTGGAAGCTTCGTGGACTTGCATACTTGTACTCCAAGTCTCCTAGGTTGCGTTTGTTCCAAGAAAGATCCTCGCGAAGGTTTCGTTCCATTTGGATTCTGTTTGATATATCTTTTCTGCGAAACACTGAAATAGGCAAAAAAACACCAATTTGCAATGGGTCTTCGGTAAATAGGTTAGTCCCCAAAATAATATAAAAGTGCATATTAAAGCCCATTAAACATCCAAAACAGATAATATAATAGCATGGAACAATCAAAAATTATAGATACGTTGGAGACGTATCACACCTTGCCCTCCAGGTTTGGGATTTGCTGACCCCGAACATTCACACTTCCATCAACATTAACCAGCCTCTTCCTTGCCCCCTGCCCTCAGATCGAACGTTCACTTCCTGGTGCGAAAGAACCCTTCCAACTGGCCCGGAAGATCTACCGGGTATGCTGCCATTTCCACTTCCACGACCCCCATTTGCACGCCCTCCAAGGCCTCCACCCGAGCCTCCCATACATCTTCCAGCAACGCCTCCTCTGCTATTCTTCCTTCCCTTTCTCCTTTGCCTCCCCTCCTTCCTAGACCACCTGCCGGCCTACCACTCGGTGGCTCTGGAACCCATATAAGCCATTCCCCCCATTCAAAAGTTCTTGAATCATGTACACCGTCACAGCATTCTTCTGCCACATGCCCCACCATCCCGTAGACAAAGCAGAAATCTGGCAATTTCTCATAGAACAAACTATATTTTTTGCTCTCCTTCAACGTGTGATGACCCACAAGTATAGGGGATCTATCGTAGGCCTTTCGATAAGTAAGAGTGTCGAACCCAACTAGGAGCAGAAGGAAATGACAAGCGGTTTTCAGTAAAGTATTCTCTGCAAGCACTGAAATTGTCGGTAACAGATAGTTTTGTGATAAGATAAATCGTAACGGGTAACAAGTAAATAAAGTAACTAAGGTGCAGCAAGGTGTCCCAATCCTTTTTGTAGCAAAGGACAAGCCTAGACAAACTCTGATAATAAGCAAAGCGCTCCCGAGGACACATGAGAATTGTTTTCAAGTTAGTTTTCATCATGCTCATATGATTCATGCTCGTTACTTTGATAATTTGATATGTGGGTGGACCGGTGCTTGGGTGCTACCCTTCCTTGGACACGCCTCCCACTTATGATTAACCCCTCTCGTAAGCATCCGCAACTACGAAGGAAGTATTAAGGTAAACCTAACCATAGCATGAAAACATATGGATCCAAATCAGCCCCTTACGAAGCAACACATAAACTAGGGTTTAAGCTTCTGTCACTCTAGCAACCCATCATCTACTTATTACTTCCCAATGCCTTCCCCTAGGCCCAAATAATGGTGAAGTGTCATGTAGTCGACGTTCACATAACACCACTAGAGGAGAGACAACATACATCTCATTGAAATATCGAACGGAGACCAAATTCACATGATTACTTATAAAAAGACTTCTCCCATGTCCTCAGGAACAAACATAACTACTCACAAAGCATATTCATATTCATAATCATAATCAGAGGAGTATTAATTATCATTAAGGATCTGGAAATATAATCTTCCACCGGATAAACCAACTAGCATCAACTACAAGGAGTAATCAACACTACTAGCAACCCACAGGTACCAATCTGAGGTTTTGGGACCAAGATCGAATACAAGAGATGAACTAGGGTTTGAAAGGAGATGGTGCTGGTGAAGATGTTGATGGAGATTGACCCGCTCTCAGTGAGAGGATCGATGGGGATAATTTCCCCCTCCCGGAGGGATATTCCCCCGGCAAAACAGCTTCATCGGAGCCCTAGATTGGTTTTGCCCAGGTTCTGGCTCGACACGACAGCGCTTCGTCCCAAAAGCTTCTTCTTGATTTTTTTCTAGGGTAAAATATACCATATAGCCAAAGATGGTCACCGGAGGCCTGCCAGGGGGCCCACAAGGTCGGGGGGCGCGCCTAGGGGGTAGGGCGCGCCCTTCACCCTTGTCGCTGGCTGTTGGCCCCCCTTTGGTACTTTCTTCACCCAATAACTTTTATATATTCCAAAAACATGCTCCGTGAAGTTTCAGGACTTTTGGAGTTGTGCATAATAGATCTCTAATATTTGCTCCTTTTCCAGTCCAGAATTCCAGCCGCCGGCATTGTCCCTCTTCATGTAAACCTTATAAAATAAGAGAGAAAAGGCATAAGTATTATGATATAACGTGTAATAACAGCCCATAATGCAATAAATATCAATATAAAAGAATGATGCAAAATGGACGTATCAACTCCCCCAAGCTTAGACCTCGCTTGTCCTCAAGCGAAAGCTGATATCGAAAAATATGTCCACATGTTTAGAGATAGAGGTGTCGATAAAATAAAATACGGACATGAGGACATCATGATCATCTTTAGAACAGCAACATATAATGCCTTATAATTTTCTTATGCTAAAGTAACAATTCATTCACAAGATAGAGTATGAACCAGAAGCTTCATTGAAAACTAACAAACTATGATCTGAGCCATTGAAGCAATTGCAATTTATCATAACATTGGAAAGAGTCAATATAAGAGATTTGCAGCAAGTCCACATACTCAACTATCATATGATATTCCATAATTGCTAACACTCATGCAATACTTATGGGTACAAAGTTTCAATCGGACACAGAGAAAGATAGGGGCTTATAGTTTCGCCTCCCAACCTTTTACCTTAAGGGTAATGTCAACAAATACTTTATGGAAACCTACATCCGAGTGGATATATATATATATAGTAGCACTATTATGATCCCGGGATCAAAATAACTATTTGGATCACGGCGCCCCTCCTACAGGGGCGATCAGACGTTCCTGAGATCCCGAAACCCACCGGACCGATTAAAAAAAACACCACACCTCTGATCTCGCTGCTGCCCCAATCCCCACCTCCTCCCTCAATCCACTCCCCCGAATGCCAGATCTCGCCGCCGCCTCCTCCCCAAACCATCGCTGGGGCCGCCTCCTCGCCCAACCGCCGCCGGGGCCGGCTCCTCTCCCGAGCCCCTCATCCCGCCGCCGCCCTCTGATCCCGCTGCGCCGCGCCCTCACCAAGCCCCACGTGTCGCGCCCCTTCCTCGAAACCCCACGCCGCGCGCGCCCTCCCAGGAACGCCCGACCGCCACGAGCCCTCTCGGGAACCCCCGCCACCGCGCACCCTCCCTGTAACCACCGCCGTAGCCCGCCCTCCCCTGACCCCCACGCCACCATGCCGCCATCGGGATCCAATCGCGACCCCCCTCCCAGTCGCGGTCGAGGCCAGACGCCTCAATGTCGTCGAACGCCGTCTGTTGCCCGGCAGACGCGCACCATCCCAGAGCCGTCGTGCCTTCTTGGGCCTCGTCTGGTACGCCATCGCGCCTTCCCTGCCACCTAGGCTCCCCCGGCATCGCCCAGCTCCTCCTACGGCGACGACCCCCCGGCCACGCGCGCCTCCTAGCTGCTCTGCCCCGGCCATGGGCACCTCCCCGTCCACTCTCCGGTGACACAAACCACCTCCGCCCACTGTAGCAGAGGGCACTCCACCGTTCGTGGTCTTCGCTCCCCTCCGCCACTATGTGAGAGAGTTCACCGATTCGGCGCGACCTTCCCTTTGCTTCGGCGCGGCCTGCCCTTCCCTCTGATGCGACCTGCCCTCTGCTACGACGAGCCCTCCTCTAGCGCGCCTGCACTCTGCTCCGTCGGTGCATCGACCGAGCACCACCTCCCTTCTCTCTCCACTACGATGGCAGTGCGGGTAGACAGTCGCTGAAGTTCAACTGTATCTATAAGTTCAGCTGTATCAGTGTTTCACTCCATTAGAAAATTCATGTTATGCTCTGCTCGAGCATGCTACAAACTTTATTTTAGTTCTGAAACTCTAATTCTGTTACTTTAGTCCTTGTATTGTTCTTGTTGGCAAAAACTTGAAGAGCCAAAGAAAATGGAAAAAAAGAATGCATTAGTATAGCTATTCAGTAGAAAATCGTCAAAGAGATGTTGCTTCGATGGGTTTTTGTGTGCTTGTATTTGAAAAAATATGTCAAAGAAAATTCAGCTGCTTGTGTACGTATGTGGATGTGGATAACGTGGGAACAATGTTCTGTTCACCATCTGTTTTTGCTAATGAGTTTGTGTGACTTTCATTTTATATGTTTGAAAACTAATAATGATGAAAACAGGAAAACTCTGTAACAAAAAAGTATTTGAAATAGGAGTTATGTGGCACGTGCGGAATTAGGTCAAAGAAAAAGGAAAATAACACCGAAAGTGTGTGTGTGTGTGTGTGTGATGCAGATAGAGTACTAGTTGGTGGGCACATACTGAAGTTCAATTGTATCTGTAGATGCAAAAAACTTGTGGTTTTGGTCCATTGCTTTCGGTTTCATAGGTTGGTTTCTTCCAAGTTTATCTTCAAAATGCATAAATATTTTTGGTACAATTTTTTGATGTACCATATTGATTTAGAACTAAAAAGGGCATGCTTTTTTAATAATCTGGAAGTTCAACGACTTCCACCTAGAAAGTTCAAAAGACATTGTTTTTGGGGTACAATCCATCCCGCCTAGAAGACGCACATAGAATAAAAATCATTCATCACGCAGCAGTATAGAGATACAATTTATTTTGTTGTGGTCGCTCACTCCCGTTTCTAGATAAAGCCTAGAGGTTCAAATTTAAAAGATGAAAAATTTCAATGTTTGTTACAAAACCAAAATACGGTCAAATAAAAAAACCAAAAGAATCTCAAAACAATTTTATAACAAAGGGATTTTCTCCCTCAAAAAAACTCTATGTGCAAATTTAAAAAATGGAGCGACTTGATCTTTATTAAAAACTAAGACTTTTTGTTACTAAAAGAAATAAAACAAGGAATTCCAAGTTTTAAAAAGAGCAGTTCGATGTTTATACAAAATTCAGATTTTCCTTATTAGTAGATAATGAAAACATAGAAGTTCAAAACTAAAAAAACAAGAAGTTCAAATTTGAAAAATAGAGCAGTTTAAAATTCATAAAAAAGGATTTTCACCGTTCCTAACAAATACTAGAAGTTAAAATTTAAATTTTCATATAAATTTAAATCTAAATTTGAAAAATAGAGCTGTTCAAAATTCATAAAAAAGGATTTTTCCTGGTACTAAAGATTAAACCAAGAAGTTCAATTTTAAAAAACAGAGTAATTCAATGTACATTAAAAACTCAGTTTTTCTCGTTACTGAAGAATAAAACACCAAAGTTCAATTTAAAAACGTGGAGAAGTTTGATGATTCTAACAAAACTACAAATTTCATATTTCTAAAAGTACATAAAATAAACTCAAATAAAAAAGTTAGAGCAGTTCGATATAGAAGTTCGATGATTATAGAAAAATCAGATTTTCCTCATAATTAAAAATGGAAACAAGAAGTTCAAAAATAAAAAAATTAGTTCAACTTTTAAAAATAGAACGCTTCAAAATTTCATAAAAAAGATTAAAAAATAAAACCGGGAAGTCCATATTAAAAAGATGGAGAAGTTCGATGATTATAGAAAACTCAAATTTTCCTCGTTATCAAAGAACTGAAACAAGAAGTTCAAAAAAAATAACAAGAAGTTCAACTTTTAAAAATAGAGCGCTTCAAAATTCATAAAAAATATTAAGAAAATCAGATTAGAAATTCATAAAAAAGCTCATATATTTTCACGTAACCGAGAAAAGTTCATATTGATAACGGTGTGCATTTTGTATTAAAAAAGTGCTTGGCCTGAGAAAGTTAAAAATTTCTTGTGAGAGAGGTTGAACAAAAATATGTGACGGAAGTTCAAGATGAAAACAGCGGGAAGTTTAACTACTACGTGAAATGCATTTCATATCGGAATATAAGAAAAAAACTAAAAGCTTAAAAGGTTTTTTGCAAGAAGTTCACGTGCTCCTCACGGTGAAGTTCAAGATCTCTAGTGTGAGACGTCCGACCTTCAATTACATGTAAAAAACAGGCAAAAAACGATGTTCTTTTTGCCATTTTTAAAACTGCTCTCAAAGAACAAAAATCTGTAACGTCTGTCAACATGAAAAAGATGCTCCTATTCATAAGCTTCTCAACGATATATTGTATGCTATATTCCGATGAATGGTTTAAAAAATTTGTGTATACCATTAAAAACACATTTTTATGCATTAAAATATATTTTGAAACATCGCGAGTATGAAAAGCTGATCAACATGGAAAAGTTGAGTGTTTTCGACAGCTTTCCATTGGTATATCATTTGCTCAATTCCGGTAAGTGGTTTGGAAGTTATTGATAAAAAACAGCACGTCAAAAACAGAGTGAAGTTCAGACAAAACATGCCCAAGAAGTTTAACCACTTCACGCAGTGCATTTCCATTCGTGATGAAGGCAGAAAACCATGATCTCGTCATTTTCTAATTTATTTCAAAACGGGAGGAATAACATTTGTGTAAGTTCAAGTCATCGATCGGAGAAAATTAAAAAATTTATTGTGAGAGAGGTTTGTACAAAACAAATATCATTTGTGTAACACTGATAAATGAATGAGAAAATTACAAACGAAAATACGTCACATAAGTTTAACCTGAAAACAGCAGGAAGTTCGACTATTATAGTGAATGAATTTGAGATGAAAAAACTTTTAAAATCATCGCGAGTATGAAAAAATTATTAACACGGGAAAGTTGCGTGTTTACATTAGCTTTCCACCGGTACATTACTTGCTTAATTCCGGCGAGTGTTCCGGTGAGTGGATGGAGAGCTACGAGCAAAAAAACACGTGAAAAACAGAGTGAAGTTCAGGTACACGCGCCGAGAAGTTCAGGTTCTTCACGCGGTGCATTTTCGAAGAATCAGTTTCGCGATAGAGGCAGAACGAATGATCTCGCCATTTTCGAAATTACTTGAAAACGGTCAGGATTCAGAGAAAACCATCAACATGAAAAAGTTTTGCATTTTCCGTAGCTTTTCAGCGGTATATTATTTGCCCCATTCCGATAAAGTTTGTAGAAATTATGGCAAAAATACGTTTTAACCATTTTCAAAACTGACATAAAACCGTAATTAATTAGGAGAAACAATATATACAAAAAAGTTTCGCATTTCTTCAATCTTTCCAACGCCATATCATTTGCTGCATTTGGACGTACGGTTAAAAAATTAGCTCGAAAATATGAACTCGGTGGAACTTGTACCGTTTTCTAAATTACTTTTAAACCATTCAAAATTAGAAAAAACTTTTAACATAAAAAAGTAGCGCATTTTCATAAGCTTTCCAACGCCATATTATTTGCCTCAATTGGATTAGCCGTTTAGAAATGGCATCGAAAATACGAACTCGGGTATTCGGTTTGCGAAATTTTATGATTTTTCGAATTACTCTTTAACCGTAGGGAATTAGAGAAAACTTTCAACATGTGGAAGGAGTGGTTTTGCAGCAGCTTTCCAACGCCATATTATTTGCCTCATTCCGATAAACGGTTTAAAAATGCGATTGAAAATATGATTCACGTTTTTTATATGAAGAAAAAACGGTTTTCAAAACTGCTCTTAAACTGCTTACATTTTGCCAAAAATTTAACTTGGGTCATGATACTGATGTCCATAGCTATCCAACGGTATATCGCAAGCCCCATTTGGACACCTTTTAGCTGAAGTTCAACCTAGTACTCGGGGAAGGTCAGGCGCATTACTCGGGAAGTTCATGTTGGGATCAGAATATTATTCTGATCCCGTGATCAGAATAGTGTTTATGTATGTATGTATGTATGTATGTATGTATATATATATATATATATCCGGATCTCTCCAACACATAGAGCTTGCCAAAGGAAAATGTATAAAAAGGAAAGGTGATGATCACCGTGACTCTTGTATAAGGGTAGAAGATAAAGGTAAAAGAGAGGCCCTTCGCAGAGGGAAGCAGAGGTTGTCATGCGCTTTTATGGTTGGATGCACAAAATCTTAATGCAAAAGAACGTCACTTTATATTGCCGCTTGTGATAAAGACCTTTATTATGCAGTCCGTCGCTTTTATTTCTTCCATATCACAAGTTCATATAAAGCTTATTTTCTTCACACTAATAGATCATACATATTTAGAGAGCAATTTTTATTGCTTGGACCGATGACAACTTACTTGAAGGATCTTACTCAATCCATAGGTAGATATGGTGGACTGTCATGGCAAAACTGGGTTTAGGGATGTTTGGAAGCACAAGTAGTATCTCTACTTGGTGCAAAGAATTTGGCTAGCATGAGAGGGAAAGGCAAGCTACATATGTTGGATGATCCATGACAATATAACTTCTATTTGGATTTAAGATAACATAATCTATTATGTTGTCTTCCTTGTCCAACATCAACTTTTTAGAATGTCATATTTTAATGAGTGCTCACAATTACAAAACATGTCCAAGATAGTATATTTATATGTGAGGCCTCTCTTTCTTTATTACTTCCTATTAATTGCAACAATGACCAAAACTATGTTTGTCAACTCTCAACAAGTTTTATTCATCATACTCTTTATATGTGAAGTCATTACTCTCCATAAGATCAATACATGATCTTATTAGTTATTTTTATTATTTCTTTTATTTAATTCCCTCAAGATCATAGCAAGAAAGCAAAGCCCTTAACTCAAAACTACTCTTTATTATATATCTCAAGGACTCGATTACATAGATAGGGATGATAAAGCAAAACTCAAAGCTAGATCACACTAAAAACTTTATTCTACTAGATCAATATATAACCAAAAGGATCAAACTAAGAAAAACGATAAAGATAAAGATGTGATGGTGATACGATACCGGGGCACTCCCCCAAGCTTGGCAGTTGCCAAGGGGAGTGCCCATACCCATGTATTTAGAACTCTTTCTTCTGGGGTGGTGATGTGATATTCTTGGCGATGATGCCCCTTAGGATACGATTCTCTTCCTTGAGCTTATTAGTTTGCTACTTAAGATCCATTACTTCCTTGCGAAGTTTACCCGTGACGGCTAAAGCTCCATCCACCCATGGATGTTTCCTTGCAGCGGGAGAAAAATCAAGACTCGTTTTCATATTTTCATAAGAGAGAAATCTAGCATTGGGAGGAATAACCGAAATTGGTACTGCTGAGCTCTGAAGTTCTTCCAGCATGAATCTGGTTTGAAGGCGAGAGGTGACTTCTTCATCCTCCATGGCATCCACTCTTTTCAAGTCAGCCTCCATATCGTCCTCCGTTGCTACCCCAAAGTGGTTAGCATCACTATATGCTCTTGGGCCTGGTGCCGGGTGAGATACCTGACTCTCCCCGACCGACTCTTGCGAAGACATCTTACTCCAAATCTTCTATTCCTTCTCGGAGTCTAAAACATTCTGGAAAGTGTCCCTGATGTACTCCTCCGGTGTTACGGTATTAATTATATTGGTCTCAACATTTATGGGAGTACCTGAGATGTAATGTTTGATTCTTTGACTATTTACCACATTCAGATTTGTGCCTTCGGCGTTGTTGATTTTTTGGCATCGGAACGATAAACCTCCTCGGTAATGTAAGGACCTTCCCATTAGAGAGAATCTTTCCTGCAAAAAATCTTAAACGACAGTTGTATAGAAAAACATAGTCACCTACATTAAACTCACGCTTTTGTATCCTTTTATCATGCCATCTTTTAACTTTTTCTTTGAACAACTTGGCGTTCTCATAAGCCTGGGTTCTCCACTCATCAAGTGAGCTAATGTCAAATAACCTCTTCTCACCGGCAAGTTTGAAATCATAATTGGGCGTTTTAATAGCCCAATATGCCTTATGTTCTAGCTCAAGAGGTAAGTGACATGCTTTTCCATAAACCATTTTATACGAAGACATACCCATAGGATTCTTATAAGCAGTTCTATAAGCCCACAAAGCATCATCAAGTTTCTTAGACCAATTCTCTCTAGATCTATTAACAGTCTTATGCAAAATTAATTTTGTTGGGGATATGATTACTGGAGGTAAACCGGCTAGGAGTGGCCGCGTTAGCTCCATGAAGATAGAAGCCCATGGAGACGTGAAGATGGTGGCGCTTTGCGAAGGCCCAAAGGCGGGTTAAAGCCTATAGATGTAAACCGACTCTGTCATGTAACTTGTATTGTAAGTTAGAAGGATAGAGACCGAGCCGGACACATTTTATGATCCGGCCTCGGGACTCTGTAAACCGGCGGGCGTCAACCTATGTATATAAAGAGATGACCCGACCGCGGTTTAGGGACAACATACAACAACTCGAGAGCCAGGCAAAGCGGATTCGCTTCCTGGTCATCGAAACCCTAGCAATACCAATCACAACTAGACGTAGGCTTTTACCTTCATCGAAGGGGCCGAACTAGTATAAAACCCCTCGCGTCCCCTTGTCCAGTTTAACCCCTTTAAGCTAACCCGTAGCAATGGCTCCACGACTAAGTCCTTTCACAAGGACATCTGCCGTGACAAACCCACAACAGTTGGCGCCCACCGTGGGGCTATCGCACGATGGTTTCGAGTTCTTGAAGGGCAGCTTTGATGGACTCAAGGGATACGCTGTGGGCCGGATGACGAAGAGTCGTCGCGGCAAGCTCTACATCGACAATGCAGGATGGGGTCCCGAGGCCGGTTCAATCGAATACAGGTACCGGGCCCCCTTTGGTGGGATTCACGTCTTCATCGGCAAGATCAGCGAACCGGGCCCTGAGCCGGACACCTGCACCGACATCATCGAGACGGCTCAGCGTGCAAGCCCTTCCCCGGTTCAGCCCGCAGCAAGGCATGTTTTTGTAGGTGTCATCCATGGAGCGGAATATGAGGATGGACCGGCATCTGATGGAGAAACTGTTGTCTGCTCTGACGACGAGTCTTCAACTGGAGAGACCGAATCGCTGTATCAGTTGCAGGACGGCCGGATTAGCGGAGGTTCCGATGGCAACAGTATTCCGGACCCCCTCGATCTGCCAAACCGGGTCGCTATCTTCAGGGCCGGTACACAATGAGCACACCACTCATCAACCGCCGCGGCAATGCTCTCCGGTTCAGCGGCAGCAATGCCGGCGGGAGCAGGGGGCTCTGCGCCGCCTCCGGCTCAAGTTCTGTCTGATTTGTTCGACACTTTGGCAACATTGATGGCCGCGGAGGTGGACGCAGCAGCCCGGGACTAGCACAATGCGAAGATTGCAAAGGTGAAAGATGAAATAACTCAGGCTACGGACCTAGCAGCAGAGAACGCTAGGATGGCTACGGAACAGGCCGAGTTGGAAGCTCAGGCCTACCGGCTTAGGCTGGATTAGAATGCCTCAGAGGAAGTCATGAGAAGAAGATACCGGTCACATCTCCCACTGGGTTATGAGCCAAGAAATCTCTTCAACACACTAGGAGCAGGAACTAGTAACCAGCCAATGTTAAACCGAATGGAGGCGCCGGGAACAGGAGCGCCGGTTCAGCCGCGCACGATGGACCCACCTCGTCAAAGCAACATTGTGCCGCAGAATGTTCCGACGCCCCTGGGGCATTACTCCAACCCGTTGGACAACATTGTGGCGGCCGCTTCACGATTGGCCGCCCTCCCAACCGACGGTGAATCACCAGTTGCGATTGAGGCACGACGGGCCAGAGAGCTCCTTCAAACAGCTTTAAACCAGCAACAGGCTTATTCGCATAGTCACGAGAGGATTCATTCCAACCCCCGCCCGAGCCGGAGCTACAGCAGGCACGTTGAGGATGAACCGGCCGTGTCAAGTAGTGCACGTCGCCGTAACTCGCCGCGAGGGCACAACCCGGCAGGTGGAGGTGCTAATGCGCAGGATGTGATGGATCATGGTCGTGCACGACGAGAGGCCGAGTTAGCAGCTCTGCATGGAGCTCGTCAACCTACTCCGGTTCACCCTACCGCTTCAGTGGAGCCAGGTGGGGTCTTCAGTTCCTTACACTACAAGAAATCAGTTAATACATGACGGAACCAAACCGTCATGGCTGGGCACAAAACCATCATGGATGGCCATGCGTGACGGATTCAAAATCCGTCATGTATATCGCGTCATAATTTGACCACCATGCACTCCATGACGGAGCTACCAATACCGTCATGGATCCATGACGGCTCTTGACCGTCATGTATGGCACTTAACTGACGTGCTAACAACGATGTTAACACGCATGCCACATCATCATCCGACATGGCAGCCAACATGAATCCAACATGGCGGCCCATCTAGTAATCAGCCCATAGACAATTTCGGTCCACTGTTTTCGGCTTCGGCCCATGTGATCATCAGCCCAGTTAAAATCTCAGCCCGCTGAAGTTGTGGCCCAATTAGAATTTTGGCCCACTCATTTCCATTAGATGCAACTTTAGCCCACCAATTATAGTATAGACCAATACCTATTATTTTGTGTTTGTTAACATTTCAAGCACATAATTTTTTAAAAGATTTTTGCTCACACCATTAAATTAAAAAAATCAGACAAACATAAATTACAACCAATAATAAAAAGGAAAATGAAACCCACTAAAAAATTACATAAATGCAAGTTACAGCCAAGTCATGCTCGTTGATTTTTTTTGAGAAAATGGAAGCAAGAGTACAACATCATGACGCTGAACTTATTAGGCTAGGATCCACTGGATTCAGTACCACCATCGTCTTCCGTTTGCTAAAAAAAATAAAAAAAGCCATCATTTTTCCACCACGGAAGAACGCCTAGGAGGGGATCTTGCCGCATATGGTGCCCCTAGATTCTGGCTCCTCAAGCACGCATGGGAGGGGATCACATGCACGACGCCGCCTCGGTGCCCATCGCCATCTAGCTCGCATCCGCTCCGCCCTGCACTTTGGACGCGTGGCTGTGGAGGGCCGGTCACGAGCCCGCCGCCGCCCCAGTACCCATTGTCGGGCGACCTCGAGCACGCCCGTCGGGTATTCTGCCGCGCCAGACCCATCCATGTCTGCGAGCCCGTCGCCGTTCCCGTTCGCGGCCTGCAGCGACTCAGGCACAGGCCACACCAACGGTACCAGCGCCAGGTCGGCCTTTGGGGGCGTCGCTGCTTATATGGACGAGGCAGTCGTCGAGGCGGCAAGCGCCTTGCAGCGACACGGGCACCGGTCGCGGCTGAACGGGAAGCCATCCCGCTGGCGCCATAGGCCCCGTCCGCCAACGCTCGGGAAGTGGAGGCCGTCGCACCGTTCGGCCGTGCGTCCGCCAAAGCGCTGCTCCTCGTCGACCGGTGGATGCAGACCCCTCGGCGGCCCAGCACGGTACACGCAAAGGATTCGATGGCGGGGGCGTCGTTGACTCGTGGGGGCTGTGCTTGCCTTCGGTGAGAGGACAGTGGAATGGAGATGCTGGGAGGAGGAAGATGTGGATTAGGGGAAGGAGGAAGGAAGGCGCTGCGAGGATAGGATCTGGAAGGATCGACGGATACGTCTCGTGGGTGGAGAAGAAACACAGGAGATGGGAACCATTCTACCACCCTTGGATTGGAGAGGATCTGACGGCTATGACCGGCGATCCGCGTGAGGGTAGAGTGAACCAATCAGATGCCACGGTTTTCTTCACGCAGGATACATGCATACTGAGCTAGGAACCTAATGGGCTCTTGTTGACTCTCGACCCAGCTGTGAGCAAGGCAGTCCAGATTTTGAACTTTTTTTTCCATTTCGCAAATAACTAAGTAAGGCACCGTTCTAAAATAATTTACAAAAAAATTACCATATGACCCCAGCACACCTTCTACATCTACATACTACATATATTTTATTTTTAAAAGCTTCAGTATTTTTCAAAGTGGTTTAACATATTGTTATCATTTCATTGGAGTTTCAATAAACTTTGAATTTGTTTAATACTTGTTATAGTTTAAATGAATTTATGTCTCTTTATTGATTAAGTTAATTTGAGCTGCATGTAAATCAAATAAGGTTAACATAAAATCACAAACCAATAATTAGGAGCATATGTGTTGTTCTTTCTCATAGCTGAAAATAGGTGAAACATCTCCCCTGTCATAACTTAAATTATGTTGGGGTAATTCAAAATTCTATTGGCAACCAATCAAGATTAATAATAATAAAATATCTAAATGTGGTCATATACTGAAAGCTATATTTCCGATCACAACATCTTTTTGAAACAAATTTTACAAAAACAATATTGAAGGACTTATGATTTATGTTAGCTCGTAACATCAAAATAGATGAAAATATCACATGATAGTTAGGGATAATTCAATCTTTACCTAATGAACCACAAAATATTTTTGTTAAAGTTGAGAAGCACTAAATATAACATTTATTATACGTATAGTATATTAAAAAGTGTTGTTTAGTTCTCTATCCAAAATAGGTTGAACAATATTATCCAATCATTAGAATAACCAAAGAACACTTTTCAAAACTATTTTGAGTTTTTACACATATTGATTTGAGTGAACATCAATCAATTATGTTTTTTCTAGATTTAAAGTATACCATTATAACTGGTAAATATTTTCATATATTAGTCATATTTTTAGTGAATAATTATTTAATGTATGGATTTTACTTAATGAATAAATATTTTCAACTCAATGGTGACCTAGCCATCGTCAACGATGTGCGGTGGTAGGAAACACTTGCTAGAAATTTAGCAATTTTTGTGTATACTGCTTGTGTGTTGTTACGTGAGAGTGGAAGGTACTACATGTACTAAGTTCTCTGAAAATAGTTAATTCAAGGCTAGTGGATGAAGCATATGTCTTTTCGCCTTCAAACATGGCTCGTTCCCTCTCGAAACATAGATTCTACTTTGGAGATGGCCCGGTTTCTAAGCAGCGTACGTCATAGCTTTTGCAAAACCTTCTCAAATATTTACCACAACCTTAGGTGTCTATGAGGGCACGAGGGCAATTTTCATGTTTTCTAGACTTCGTTTGCATTTTCAGAATTAAAAACGAAATAACCAAACTCTATGCCTGGGTCAAGTCTAGGCAACCTCAGGTTTTGAACCCCCTTTTTTTACTAGTAATTTGTAAGTGATTTGCATGTTAGATTATTATGTGTCATCACAATACTAGTAAATCATGAAAATTAAAAGTAAGATATTACATGCTATAATAAAATTATCATGTTGGGAACTTGTGGACTGTTTTATTACAATTCGTATCGAATCACGGTAGCATAACAAATTTCTATATGAAGAATTCTTTTGAAAATAGACTTTTACTCCAAAAGAAATGTTATTGACGTGTTTGCGAAATCTTTTAGCTTTTTCAAATTCAAACTTGAAAATACAGATAAAGTTAGTTTGATGTTAATTTTCTCCTTTTCAAACCGTAAACTTAAATAACTTAACATCCTATGAAGAATAAATAAATTAAATCTATCTAAATTTTCTATAGGCTGTTTGCATATTTTCTACAGGTAGTATTGTCATGCGTACAATTTTTTCAACAGCGTACTAATTCTTTTGAGAATAATAAAAAATGCTTTCGTGCATGCATTCAACAGTATTCTTTTTTTTGCGGGAGCATTCAATAGTATTCATGCGAGGGCACCATGCCAAGTTCCATTTTTTTTCAAAATTCGTTTGCATTTTGTAGAATAAAAAAAAATCAATAAACTCCATGTTCAAGGTTGAGTCTGTCACCCTCATGTGTGTAACTCCTTTTATTTTCTTGGATAAGACGCAAATATAGACTCAGTAAAACAAGTAGGGTTTTTCAAACCAAATTGGCCAACTTTTTCATGCACTTGCAATTCAAAATTGAATTGTATTCATTAAATGCCACAAAAATGCATGAAATGACTTAAATATGGCAAACGAACCCCGAAAAATCTCAATTTTTGACATGGATCATACAACGGTGTATATTAAGTGTACGGAACATTTTAAGGTCAACATATGATGCAATGGTCGCTTTACCTTCACAACTGACCTCTTCCTTCTCGTAACATAGATTCTTCCTCAAAGTGGCCAATTTCTATGTAGCGGATACAACCACTATTGTGAAACTTTCTCAAATTTTTACCAGAGCCTCTAGGTATCATACGAGGGCACCATGCCAAGTTTCATATTTTCAAGACTTCGTTTTGATGTAGGGTGGAGACCCTAAGTGGAGATCTTTCACGAATTGGAGGGTGATCCACAAAAAACACGAAGAACACGAAGAACAAGAGGGGAAATCACACGAGAAACACTCAAGAACAAGTCTGGGGGCACCGGGGGGTCTGGTCACTCAGGGGTGGATGGTGCGGGCACCTGGGGTGTCCAGAGAGCCTCTGGTGCTTCGTGTCTTGGAGCTCTTCCTTCTCCCTTCTTGGTTGCTTGTGACTCCCTGCTTGCTTCCTACGGCCATCTCATTGGTACCTATGAATACACAATGTTTCTCTTTGAGGTTGAACCCAATTCTCATGTGAATTCCAATGAAGATCGAAGAGGAAAGAGTTAACCTCGGTTTCGATGGCACGTGCGCGAGCTCTGGTCATTGGTCCTTCTCGAGGTGCTTGATGATTTGTAGTAGACTCCACGGGGATGATGGAGGGATGCTCCGCATCACGTTTGCATTTTACAAAATTAAAAGATTGCCAACGTGTTTGCAAAATGTTCGTCAAGCATTATTTTTTTGGCAAAGTGTATTTGAAAAAAAATGTTCAACATATTTTTAGAAAATGTTCAACGTGCATTCAAATATTATTGTGTAAAATTCTTCTTAGATATTTACAAACATCTTTAACATTTTTAGTACATTTCTAAAATTTATTACTATTACACAATTATCAATGTGTTTTTAGAAATTGGTCAACGTGCATTAAAAGATTAGTGTGTAAGAAAATTAGTTCATGTTTACCTCTTCAAGGTACAAAATAACAAAAATAGAATAGAGATTTAGAATACACAATAATTGTACAATAAAAATTGTTGAAACTTTTATATATAGGGAACACAAATTTAAAAATAAAAAGGGGAAATTAAACATGAAATTGCACAAAATAAAAAAGAAATCTAGTAGAAAACCACCCGCTTCGCGTACAGGGTGGCCCAAATATATGTGAGGTGAGCAATAGACAGAATTGGTATGTATAGGAGAAAGTAGTACTAAGTGTACAAAATTCGTAAAATTTTACTTGATAAACCATAGCTTAGCTAGCATCACGGGCAAGTTTTTTTTTTCAGTTGAGCACCGCGGGTAAGTGATTACCTCAATTTAGAGGTCAGTGTTCGAACCTGGAGTCTCAATTGTAACAAGCGACACAAGGCCCAACTAATAAAACTAGCCATTTAAGGCTGAACTTTTATAGTACTACTAATATACAAGGTGTAAGGGCTTCACACATCTGCAACTGTAGCTCAATGGCAAGGACTGCTCTCCCCGCTCGTGAGACAGTACACGGCAGCGTAGTTAAAAAAGAATCATGGGCTGGG
The DNA here is from genome assembly GCF_003073215.2 of Triticum urartu. NCBI lineage: Eukaryota > Viridiplantae > Streptophyta > Magnoliopsida > Poales > Poaceae > Triticum > Triticum urartu. Next base: position 728,322,345 of record NC_053023.1, on the reverse strand, counting down.
CCAACCCTCTCACGCCACGTCTGCAACTATAAATCCATGACGGTTACAACATTGTAAAAATGAAAGACAAAACTCTGCATTTTAGACTAGCCACAGTGGGAGTAATTTCAGCGGTAACATCGAGTCCAACTCAGCAGATTTGCTTATGTGGCAATGAGTTAATGAAGAAAGAGGTAATTGTAGTAACTTAGCTAGTTACTATAACATCACATGTCCCAATGCAATATGACTCTATAACCTAATAAATGAATCTTTGCATGTTACCACACTTAAGTTACTACCCACTATGAAGGTAGTAACATAGTCTAGGGATATGTGTATGTTACTAGTGTATGTTACTATCCATTGTGGCTAGTCTTAGGACCAGTCAGCCGCTCCCAGATTCATGACGGATCCCATGACGGATCTACTTAAACCGTCATGGTCTATGACGATTTTTAGGAACGTCATCAGAAGTTCGTCATGAATTAACATATTTCTTGTAGTGTTAGGGGTGCCGTGTCTCACCCCCGCTTTACGTAATGTGCGACTGCCCATGGATTTTAAATGCCCTCATAAGGTGCCCAATTACACCGCCGATTTGCAACCAGAGTCATGGGTTGAAAGTTATGAGATGGTGCCGGGGTTTCTGATCCATGGGCACCTATGGGACCGGCGAACCGAGTCCCTTTTTGGTTCGGCGGGGGGCGGAGGTTGCGCAAAGAGCAGATCGAGGCGGAGCAAGCGGGCGATTGGTCGCGTGAGGGGTAAATCGAGGTGGAGCACACGAATGATTTACCCAGGTTCGGGCCGCAAGGATGCGTAAAACCCTACTCCTGCTTTGTGGGTTGGTATTGATCTCTCGCCCGGGAGCGAGGGCGAGCGTGAGTGTGGAAATGCTAAACCTCGCGAGGGCTCTCGAGGTGGCCGACCCCCTCTACGTTGCACACGGGCCTCCTTTTATACTCAAGGGGTTACCGACATAGAGCAACGGGGGCCAAGGGCAAAAGTGGAAAGGGTGCCGTGGGTAGGCACAGCTAGGTGCTGTAGTAGGCACAACTAGCTGCTACAGTGTTATCATACCTAACCCTGACGGCAGGGGACAAGGGCATTAAATGCCCGTCTGTGTCGCCTAGACAGCACCGAAAGGGACCGCTAGGGATGCCACCGTCTTGCCACGGTGGTTGTCTTGTCAGCGCCTTCGTGCCACCGCACGCCCCTAGCTGCACAGCCTCCTGCCACGTGCGCTCGGGAGGGGCCCCGGAGCGACACGTGGGTGGATGTGCTGGAGCGCGGGCGTGGAGTGGGGTCTTGCCGCGGCAAGCGCCTTGCCGCGGCTGTCGACTTGTCGCTTCCGGGAGCTTGTCGCTCACCGGGCCTTGTCGGGGCGCGTAGCGCGCCGCGGCAAGTTCCTTGGAATGCCTCGGACGGCCTTCCCGGCAAGCGCCTCTTGCCGGGGTCTTGGGACGCTTCTGATGGCCTTCCCGGCAACCTCCTCTTGCCGGGGTCTTGCCTTTTTCCCGGCAAGCTCCTCTTGCCGGGGTCTTGTCTTGAGTACTTTGTTCTTGAATGGTCTTCAGAGGGACCACAAGGAATCTTGGCGGTGACCTGGCAGGCATTGCCGCGGGACGCTGCAACTGCCCGTGCACAAGTTTGGGGTACAAGGGTACCCCTACTCTAGTACACCGACAGGAGCCCCCGGGCCTGGGCCAGACACGGTGCCGAGCGCTGTTGGGCCAGGCCCAAAACAGTGCACGGGCACGCGCGGCCTAGGTCGCGCCGCATATCTCTCCGCTTCCATTGCGCATGCTCGTAACGGCGCGCGTCGAACGCGGCGTCGTGGGTGACGCAGGCGGCGCGCGCGCGTGGGGCTAAGCCCCGCGAGCATGCATCAAGCCATGATGAAGGGGAACGGCCCACGCCCTCTCCTCCAAACGGAGGTAGGCGTGGGGGCGTAGCGCATTTACTGGATGGGGCCGGTGCGCGATTTCCGAAGCGCCCACTCCCCGAGATCACGGGGTAGGGTGAGGCCGCCCCATCCGTCGCCTCAGTTCTGCATCTCCGCCACGCGGCTCCCATGCATTTGGGATCGCGGACGGCGGGAGCGGGAACCTGGGCCGTTGCGAGCAGAGGGGACGGGTCGGCCCGCCTCCCTGTTCTTCCTGTGCCTTGATTCGCTGAGCGGGGCGGCTGGGCTCCCACTTCGCTCCTTTATAAGGAGCGGGAAGGGAGCACCGAAGCCCGCACTCTCCCGTCTCCTTCTTTCTTCAGCTTCTGCTCCCCTTTCTCTCATTCGCCATGGAGAAAGGGAATCCTGGGCCTTCATCGGTGGCGGCGAGGGTCGCCGCCAGACAGCGCTCCCTCCCCTTTTCCTCACTCGTGGTGGCAGAGCCAGCCGTAAGGGGAAGAGGGAGGGGGCGAGGTCGTGGACGAGGTCGAGGTGCTCGGGGAAGAGGCGGACGGGGCGACGCGCCAGCTTCGCCCCCGCCAGCGGCTCCTCCCTCCGCTGCGGTCCATATAGGGGACAACCCTTGCGAGTTCTTCGTCAAGCTGCGCCGGGCGCCTCGTCGTCGCCTCCGGCTTCCGGCTCCGTTCGCGGGCGCGATGGAGTCGGACCCGCCCGAGACTCTGAGATTGCACATGAGGGGCTGTGGGATCAGCGGCACGCGAGTCCGCGTGGAGTTCCCAGCCCCTGGTGTGATGTATCTCGATCGAGGGTGGAAGACGTTCGCCCGCATCCACAGCTTGACGGGAGGACTCACCCTCCATTTTAAGCTGGTGGAGGGCGATCTCCTTTCCGTCAAGGTCTTCGGGTGCTTCGGCACCCGGGCGAAGTGCTGCGTGGACAGCTCCTCCGATAGCGAAGGCTCCTCCTCGAGCGAGAGTGACGAGGAGGAGAGCGGCAGTGATGGTGAGGGTGGCGGGCGGCAGGACGGCGGCTCCGACTAGGTGTCGGGCGCCGTCTCGTGCGGCACCGGCGACCCCATCATCCGCGGCGCCGTCTTCTTGAACTCCCCGGGGGCGTCTCCTTGGGCGGCTGGCGTAGGGAGGTCGTGGAAGGGGAAGAGGGCTGGCGACAAGGTCGTCAGGTCGGAGTACGAGGGCGTGGTGCCCTCGACAGCGTGCTGACGTCCTGCCGCCCCTCCTTCGCACCCTTCTCCCGGCGTCGCCATCTCCGTCCGGCCCCCGGATGTTCTCTTGGTGTCTTCTGGCACCTGTAGCTCGCCTTGGCGCCCCTTTCCCCTTTTCGCCTGCTTGTTCTACCTCCTGAAGAGAGGGACAGGAAAAGGATTACGGGCACCTTATCTTTTTAATTGTAAGCCTTCGGGCCTTTAGCTGTATCTTGTAATCCTCTCTTTCATGTTTTTCATCCTCTATGGACTGTACCTGTATGGGATGTTTTTTAATGAAAAGGGGATGTTTGCCGGGTTATTTGCCTCGCGGGTCGAACCCACGCCAAGGAGCAAATCCTTGGTATCTCTCGGACAGGCATTCCATTCCTCGACAACAAACCCTGCCGCCTTTCCACGCCGCTCGACCTTTCTCACTCCTTTGACGGAGGTGGGAACGAGGTGGGTGCGGCCTCCTCGTTTCATCCCTTCTGCTGCCGCGACTACGACCGAACTTGGCCCCGGGAACGCGCTCCAGGGCCTAGAGTCGGGGGAGCACGGCAGTTTCCGGGAAGAAACGGGGTTTCGCATTCCCCAGTCCATAAGAGGATGCATGAAGAGGGATGAAAACTTATCTGATATCGCAACCCCCGGCAACTCTGGCTTGCCGGGGGTGACATCTTGGCGTTCGCAGCCCCCGGCGTTCTTGCTGGGGCCCAGGTGCCGGTGCGCCCTTCTTCTCCTTTTCGTCTCCAGGTGGCCTGGCCAGGACGTGCGAGCCCTACGAACGAAGGAAAAGCAAAGGGACGGACTCTCGACCTCTAAGCTAGGGGTTAGCCGCTGTTAGGGACTATCGACCCTAACCAAGGACGAGACTCAGACTCAATCTAGCATGCATGCTATAGCCCCCGGGGTATGCAGCGCTTCATTTTCTGGTGCCAGGGTCTGCGCCTGGCTCTGTACAGAGGTTTACATGCAACAGCGGCAAGACTCGCACAGAGAGGTGGTTGCCGGACGGGGTCCGACAACCGCGCCTTACGAACGAAACTTGCGAAGAGGCTCAATGTCCCAGGAGTTGTTCACTGGCGTGCCATCTTCGGTCTCCGGGCGGACAGCGCCAGGCCTGGTGACTCGTTTCACCCGGTAAGGGCCTTCCCACATCGGCGTCAACTTGTTTGGATCTTGGCCGACTGAACGCGCCAAAGAACAAGGTCGCCTTCCTCGAAGCTTCTGGCACGGGCTGGGAGCGACGGCTCGCATAGCGGCCTGAAGACGATCTTCCTCAAGGAGCAGCGCGTCATCTTGCCGCAGCCGCTCTTGCTCAAGCTCATCATGAGCGAGCACTCGAGGTGACCCGTATACGAGTTCCATGAGGATATCTGTTTCTGCGCCAGGGTCTGCGCCTGGCTCTGTACAAAGGATTACATGCAGCAGCGGCAAGACGTGCACAGAGAGGTGGTTGCCGGACGGGGTCCGACAACCGCGCCTTACGGGTAAAACTTGCGAAGATGCTCGATGTTCCAGGAGTTGCTCACTGGAATACCGTCTTCGGTCTCCAGGCGGACAGCGCCAGGCCTGGTGACTCGTCTCACCCGGTAAGGGCCTTCCCACTTCGGCGTCAACTTGTTGGAATTCTTGGCGGACTGAGCGCGCCGAAGAACAAGGTCGCCTTCCTCGAGACTCCTGGCATTGACTCTGCGGCTGTGGTAGCGGCGGAGAGCTTGCTGGTAGCGAGCAGCTCGCACAGCAGCCTGGAGACGATCTTCCTCAAGGAGTAGCGCGTCCTCTTGCCGCAACCGCTCTTGCTCAAGCTCATCATAAGCGAGCACTCGAGGTGACCCGTATACGAGTTCCGTGGGGGTAACTTCCTCTGCTCCATAGACTAGAGCAAAGGGTGTCTGTCCAGTGGCTCGATTTGGTGTCGTTCTGATCGACCAAAGAACCACGGGTAGCTCCTCGATCCAGTTTCTTCCACACTTGTGCAGCCTGTCGAAAGTTCTGGTCTTGAGCCCGCGCAGCACCTCGGCGTTTTCCCTCTCCGCTTGACCGTTGCTCCTTGGGTGAGCAACAGAGGTGAAGCAGACTTTGGCGCCGAGATCTTGAACGTACTGCATGAAGGCGTGGCTCGTGAACTGTGTGCGGTTATCGGTGATTATCTGGTTAGGGATCCCGAAGCGGCAAACAATCGACCTGAAGAACTTGACGGCTGACTGTGCGGTCACCTTCCTCACTGGTTCCACTTCCGGCCACTTTGTGAACTTGTCGATTGCGACGTACAAGTACTCAAAGCCCCCGACAGCTCGGGGGAAGGGGCCGAGGATGTCGAGCCCCCAGACCGAAAATGGCCAGGATAAAGGGATCGTCTGGAGAGCTTGAGCTGGCTGGTGTATCTGCTTGGAATGGAACTGGCACGCTTCACACTTGGTTACTTGTGCAGTTGCATCCTGGAGGGCTGTTGGCCAGAAGAAACCTTGCCGGAATGCTTCGCCGACGAGTGCTCTTGCGCCAATGTGGTGACCACATACGTCCGTGTATCTCTGCCAACAGCTTCTGTCCGGCTTCCCGGGGAATGCACCTCAATTTCACACCGTTGAGTCTTCTTCTGTACAGCGTCTTGTCGACGAACTGGTACATACTTGACTGCCGGGCTACTCTTTCGGCTTCTTCTTGTTCTTTGGGAAGTTCTCCCGTCTGAAGGAAACGGACAATCTGTTGTGCCCATGTTGGAGCCTGTGGCTCGACAACATGGACTAAAGGCGGCTCTGCTGCTGCGGGAACGCCCGCTTCTACGGCAAGAAGCTGTGTCCCTGCCGGAGCTTGACGTTCCGCGACGAGCTTGCCGGGAGCTTCAGCTTCAACGGAACAAACCCTAGGGCTTGCCGGAGCATCTGGCTCACCGGCGCTCTTGGCGTTGATCTTGGAGGTTGCTGCGGGAATATCTGCTTCGACGGCGAGAAGCTGTGTCTCTGCCGGAGCTTGACGTCCCGCGGTAAGCTTGTCGGGAGCTTCAGCTTCAACGGAACAAACCCTAGGGCTTGCCGGAGCATCTGGCTCACCGGCGCCTTCGATGTTGATCTTGGGGACCTTCTTAGCGGCGGCTTCGGGAAGCTCTGCCGGCAGGTAGCCACCAGGAATCAACTTCCTCTTCTTGCTTTGTCCAGTTGATGGTGTTACGGACGGTTGAGTCAGCTTGAGCACAACGGTCCCTGGTTCCACAGGAACTTAAGTGCAGCGCACTTTGACAGGCCATCAGCAATGGCGTTCTGAGTTCTCGGAACGTGCTCCATTTGCAGGCCGTCAAAGCGCTCTTCTAGCTTTCTCACTTCATCGACGTAAGCTTCCATCAACAGGCTCTGATAATTCTTGTTTACTTGGCGGACGACAAGCTGTGAGTCACCCCTGACAATGAGCTTCTTAATCCCAAGGTCTGCCGCGATCCTGAGACCGGCAAGCAATCCCTCATACTCTGCAGTATTGTTTGTTGCTTGCTCCTTGGGAAAGTGCATCTGGACTATGTACTTGAGGTGCTCTCCGGTGGGCGCGATAAGCAGCACACCGGCGCCGGCGCCTTGCAGTGAGAAAGCACCATCAAAGTACATCAGCAACTCTTTGCTCGCTTCTTTGTCGGGGATGCTCGCCTCCGGCGTTTCTTCGTCCGGAGTTGGCGTCCATTCCGCTATGAATTCTGCCAATGCTCTGCTCTGGATAGTTGAAGTGCTTTCAAACTTGAGACCAAAGCTTGACAGTTCCAGTGCCCACTCAACAATCCTGCCTGTCGCTTCAGGATTCTGCAGTATCCTCTTCAGCGGAAAGCGAGTGACCACCGTGATCTCATGTGCTTGGAAGTAATGGCGCAGCTTTCTCGAGGCCATGAGAAGGCCGAAAAGCAGTTTTTGCACACCAGAGTACCTTGACCTAGCCCCCTGCAAGAGGGAACTGACAAAGTAAACTGGGCGCTGCACCATTTTCTTCCGTATCTCCTCGTGTATCAGCGCGGGTTCATCTTTGTCAGGACCAGAGCTTGTCGGGGAAGCCCCCTGCTTGTCTCCGGATGCGCTTGCCACGGTTGCTGGCTCATCATCCGCCTCCCTCTCTGCCACTAACGCAGCACTAACCACTTGATTGGTCGCCGCTATGTACAACAGCAACTTTTCTTGTGGTTTAGGCGGGACAAGTATTGGAGGGGAGGACAGGTATCTCTTCAGGTCTTGCAGCGCAGCCTCCGCGTCCGGAGTCCATTTCATTGGACCTGCCTTTTTCAATAGTTTGAAAAACGGCAGGGCACGCTCAGCAAACCGAGAGATAAACCTGCTGAGAGCAGCCACGCAACCGGCAAGTTTCTGAACATCTTTGACGCGCTTCGGGGCTTCAATCTGCTCAACGGCCCTGATCTTGTCGGGGTTGGCTTCAATTCCCCGCTGAGACACGAAGAACCCGAGAAGCTTGCCGGAGGGAACCCCGAACACGCACTTCTCTGGGTTGAGCTTGAGGCTGATCTTGCGCAGATTTGCAAAAGTCTCGTCCAAGTCTTGGATCAGGGTTGCTCTGTCCTTGCTCTTGACCACTATATCATCCATGTAGCCTTCCACATTTCTGTGTATTTGTGGCTCGAGAGCAATATGGACTACTCTTGCAAATGTTGAACCGGCATTTTTTAATCCAAAAGGCATTCGTACAAAGCAGTACGTGCCACATGGAGTAATAAATACGGTTTTCTCTTCATCCTCCTCTGCCATGAAGATCTGATGATACCCGGAGTATGCATCAAGAAATGAAAGCAAATCACACCCAGCTGTGGATTCAACAATCTGGTCAATGCGCGGCAAAGGAAATGGGTCTTTGGGACAAGCTTTGTTAACGTCGGTGAAATCGATGCAAGCCTCCATTTCCCGTTTGCCTTGCGCACGACTACAGGATTGGCCAACCACGTGGGATGGAGTACTCCTCTGACGAGGCCTGCTGCTTCCAGTTTCTTGATTTCCTCCGCAATGAATTCTTGGCGCTCCACCACCTGCTTCCAGAATCTCTGTTTGACGGGCCGCGCATGAGGACAGACGGCAAGGTGGTGCTCAATCACTTTCCTGGGAACACCGGGGATGTCAGACGGTTGCCATGCAAACACGTCGACGTTCGCCCGCAGGAAAGCAACGAGCGCGCTTTCCTATTTGGGGTCAAGCGTGGCACTGATGGTGAAGGTACCACCAGCGCCATCCTCCTTGGCGGACACCTACTTCGTTTCTGGCGGAGCCGCCATCGTCTTCTTGTGTTCGCCGGCGGAGCTCGATGGTGCGTCCTTGACGGCCGCGCAGCACTCCGAAGAGGCGCGCTTGCCGGAGTGGGCACCAGAGCTTTTGCCGGACTCGGTCTTCTTGCCAGTGGAGCTCGATGGTGCGTCCTCGACGGCAGCGCAGCACTCCGAAGAGGTGCCCTTGCGGGAGTGGGCACCAGAGCTCTTGCCGAACTTGGTCTTCTTGCCGGTGGGGCTCGATGGTGCGTCCTCGACGGCAGCGCAGCACTCTGAAGAGGTGCGCTTGCCGGAGTGGGCACCAGAGTCCCTGCCGGACTTGGTCTTCTTGGTCCCGGGGGCTTCAGCGGCAAGCGGATCGCGGTCTGCCGTGGCTGCTGCTTCCCGGTAGATCTTGTCGGCACAGATAAGAGCGTCCTTCTTGTCGCCAGGGACAGAAATGACTCTTATCGGGCCTGGCATCTTCAACACGTTATACGCATAGTGAGAGGCCGCCATGAACTTGGCGAACGCTGGACGACCAATTATCCCATTGTAAGGCAACGGGATATCGGCAACGTCGAACGTGACCCTCTCAGCCCTGAAGTTTAACTCGCTGCCGAATGTTACCGGCAGCGTGACTTTCCCCTTCGGCTTGCTCCTTCCCGGGTTGATTCCTTGGAATGTGCCGGTCTCTTCGAGCTCGCCGTCAGGGATCTGGAGTTTTCGGAGCACAGCGGAGGAGATCAGGTTTAAGCAGGCCCCGCCGTCGACTAGCATCTTGGTGACCTTGAGGTTGCGGATGGTTGGTGAAACCAACATCGGCAGACACCCGACCGCGGTTGTGCGATCAGGGTGGTCCTTAATGTCAAAGATGATAGGCGTGCTGGACCACTTCAGAAGCTTGCGCGATTCGATGGGTGGCTCCGCTGCATTGACTTCCCATACCCACTGTTTGAGTTGGCGGTGCGAGGTATGCAGGGAAGCACCCCCGTCAACGCACAAGACCTCCGTGGCTTTCTGAAACTCCTGCTCACTGGTCTCAACGTCGTCCATGTCTTCATCCTTGCCGTCGTCGTCGTCGTAGTCGCGACCGCGGGGAGGTCTGTCTCCTTGCCGCTGCTTGGCCTTGCCGCGGCGTCCTTCCTGGCCGGTGCGCTTCTGGCCAAGTGTCTCGGCACCCCCTTGGGCTCTCTCTTTGTCGCGCCGCTCGTACTCAGCCCTCTGTTGCTGGACGAGCTGCTCGACCTTCTTGCAGTTCTGGAGGTCATGGCCCTTGGTGCGGTGAATCTTACAGTACCTCTTGCCGGAGCCGTCCCGCTTGTCGGCGACCGCCACAGCTTGACAGTTGGTGCACGCGGCAACTTCCTTGCCGGAGCTACCAACTATAGCCTTCGTGGCGTCACCTTCATTGCCAGACTGCTCAACGACCAGCACCTCGTTGTTCTGCTTCTTCCTGTTGTTGCGCCGCCGGCTTCTCTTTGCCGGGGCGGCATCCTCACTGTCAGATCCCCCTGCTCCAGTGCTTTCCCCGGGGAATTTCCTCCCCTCCTCAGCGCGTGCACATCTGTCGGCCAGGGCATAAAGCTCGCTGACGTCCCGAATCTTGCACATCGCCAGCTCCTCCCGCATCCTGCGGTTACGCATGTTCTGATGGAACGCGCTGATTACCGCGGCAGGGTGGATGTTTGGGATGTTGTGGTGTACACGGCTGAACCTCTTGGTATACTGGCGCAGGGGCTCTCCTTCCTTCTGGACGAGCAGATGAAGATCGCTCTCTTGGCCATGAGGTTTGTGGCCGCCTGTGAAGGCACCAACAAACTGATGGCATAGCTCAGCCCAGGAGGATATGGAGTTGTCCGGCAAGTGCATGAGCCAGGACCTGACGTTGGGCTTGAGTACCAGCGGGAAGTAGTTGGCAAGGATCTTGTCGTCTCGCCCCCCAGCAGCCTGCACCGCGATGGTGTAGATGCTGAGGAACTCCGACGGATGCAACTTGCCGTCGTACTTCTCTGGTACGTTGGGCTTGAAGTTCTTCATACTGGGCCACTGGACTTGCCGCAGCTCACGAGTGAACGCAGGGCAACCTACCGGGTACGGTAGGTCGCCTGGTTCCCCTGGTGCATGCATGTCGACAGAGGGCCCAGTGCGCTGGTCTGACTGACGTCGCGCTTCTCTCCGACGCTCGATGCGCGTACGAGCGTCTTCCCGCTGCCGTTCTAGAAGAACTTGTCATTGGTCGCGACGAGCTCGCGGATCCGACGACGCGGTGAAGTCGCTGTCGTGGAGGATCCGGCGGGTCGGCGATCTTGGCCTTCGGGGTGGGGAGTGCACATTAGTTGCACCCCCACCACTCTTGTCTCCACCGGTTTGCGCCTGGCTGACTCGCTGCGGCTGCAACGTGCTCGGCTGCCGAGGAGTGTCGCCGTTGGCGAAGCCGATGAGACTCTGGATAGTGGCCCTCCAGTCGTCGATCTTGTCCGCCGCTGGAGGGTAGTCTAGGAGCAGTTGAGCTCGTGCCAGAGCTTCCGCTGCGGTGGCGGGCTGCGGTAGCGAACGGTGCGAGGAGCGGGACACGCTCGGACTCCTAACCACGTTAGAAGGAGCAGTATCCCGTCCAGGCGACCGTGTCTCGCTCGCGCCAGCTTGTTGACGCGCATGGTGGTCCTGGGCGCTCCGGGATCCACCAGCTCGATCTTGATCCAGCGAGCGCATGGTACCGTGGGTACCATGACGCTGCCGGTCCCGCGCCTCCTGAGATGGGCGCGGCGCATGCACGGACGCATAGGTCTTGGAGTGCGCCCGGTCATTGTGGGAGCCGGCCACGCCGCCGATGGGCAGCGCAGCCTTGCCCTGGGACCTGGCAGCACCAAGAGTTCCCTCGTCGATGCGTGCCCTTCCGCCGGCGCCTGCCCCACCGTCCGTTTGCTCCGGCGGTGGGTGGCTCGGCGCGGACGGAGCAGCTGCCTCCGAGACTTTCTTCTTCGGCGGCATGTTGATGAAGATGGTGAAGATCGATGAAGAAGATGAAGATCTAGCCCGCAAGAACGCTGGATCTGATTTGCACAACTTCGACGCCCCCTACCTGGCGCGCCAGAGATGCCGGGGTTTCTGATCCACGGGCACCTATGGGACCGGCGAACCGAGTCCCTTTTTGGTTCGGCGGGGGGCGGAGGTTGCGCAAAGAGCAGATCGAGGCGGAGCAAGCGGGCGATTGGTCGCGCGAGGGGTAAATCGAGGTGGAGCACACGAACGATTTACCTAGGTTCGGGCCGCAAGGATGCGTAAAACCCTACTCCTGCTTTGTGGATTGGTATTGATCTCTCACCCGGGAGCGAGGGCGAGCGTGAGTGTGGAAATGCTAAACCTCGCGAGGGCTCTCGAGGTGGCCGACCCCCTCTACGTTGCACACGGGCCTCCTTTTATACTCAAGGGGTTACCGACATAGAGCAATGGGGCCCAAGGGCAAAAGTGGAAAGGGTGCCGTGGGTAGGCACAGCTAGGTGCTGTAGTAGGCACAGCTAGCTGCTACAGTGTTATCATACCTAACCATGATGGCAGGGGACAAGGGCATTAAATGCCCGTCTGTGTCGCCTAGACAGCCCCGAAAGGGACCGCTAGGGACGCCACCGTCTTGCCACGGTGGTTGTCTTGTCAGCGCCTTCGTGCCACCGCACGCCCCTAGCTGCACAGCCTCCTGCCACGTGCGCTCGGGAGGGGCCCCGGAGCGACACGTGGGTGGATGTGCTGGAGCGCGGGCGTGGAGTGGGGGCTTGCCGCGGCTATCGACTTGTCGCTTCCGGGAGCTTGTCGCTCACCGGGCCTTGTCGGGGCGCGTAGCGCGCCGCGGCAAGTTCCTCGGAATGCCTCGGACGGCCTTCCCGGCAAGCGCCTCTTGCCGGGGTCTTGGGACGCTTCTGATGGCCTTCCCGGTAAGCTCCTCTTGCCGGGGTCTTGCCTTTTTCCCGGCAAGCTCCTCTTGCCGGGGTCTTGTCTTGAGTACTTTGTTCTTGAATGGTCTTCAGAGGGACCACAAGGAATCTTGGCGGTGACCTGGCAGGCCTTGCCGCGGGACGCTGCAACTGCCCGTGCACAAGTTCGGGGTACAAGGGTACCCCTACTCTAGTACACCGACAGATGGCAATGGAGATGTTGGATGTGGATGAAGCGGTGTGTGCTAAATACTTCACCATGATGTTGGAGGGGACAACTCGTACTTGGTTAAAGAGCTTACCGGTTAACTCCGTCGGATCATCGGCCAAGTTAAAACACCGGTTTATCCAGAATTTTAAGGATACTTGTAAGAATCCTATGTCAATTGTGGACCTGTCCGCTTGTGTTCAAGAGGATGGGGAGGCTACAACCCATTGGGTGAAGCGGGTCTCAGCTATTCTGCATTCGTCGGATCGCATCAATGCAGATACCGCAGTGTTAACGTTGGAGGGCAATTGCTGGTTTCTGCCGCTCAAACAGAAGTTAGGAAGGCTCAAACGTCACTACAATGATATGTCAATGCTTATGGCCGCTTTGGTTAAATATGCCGATTTAGATAATACCAAAGACCCTAACTCAGAGGAGGACAAACCGGGGAAAGGAAAGAAGAATGGCAACACCAAGGGACAGTAGCATAACCCGGTAGGTCATGGGAATAATGGTAAGCACAAGGCCGACAATAGTTTGGACTTTGTGGCTAACACCAATGCTCAGGATAACGGCCAGCGTCGTAAGGGCAAACAACCACAGAGGGGCGGAGGTTCAGACCCCAATCTGGAATGCTTGTTAGATAAACCTTGTCCAAAGCATGGGTCAAAGGAGAAGCCAGCATCACACCTTTGGAAGGACCGTTATATCATGCGAGAGTTCAAGAACTCCAATATGTTTCAATACGACAATGGCCCGCCTGACGGTTCAGGAGGTGGTTTTCATGGGCCGGGTTACGGAGGTGGTAGCTCCGATTCAGGATTTCAAGGCAACCAAACCGGCCATAACAATCAAGGGAACCACGGCAACCAGGGAGGTTATAACCATCAGGGAAATCAGCAGCAGCAACAGTCGGGTTAACAGAGCAATCTGAAGCAGTTGAATAGTGGGCAGTATCATGTCTTCACCACTAGCTTGTGCAAGCGTGATCAAAAGCTTCACAAGAGGGCTGTGAACTCTGTTGAACCGGCAGTACCTTAGTATCTGCACTGGTCTGAGCAACCCATTTTATGGAGTAGAGAGGATCACCCGCCCCGGGTTGATAATCCAGGTCATCTGGCCTTAGTGGTGGCACCCTAGGTTGGAGGGTATAAGTTCACTAAGATGCTCATGGATGGGGGAAGCAGTATCAATATTCTTTACTATGATACCTTCCGCCGTATGGGATTGACATATAAGAATCTTAAACCATCAAACACCATTTTTCATGGTGTGGTGCCCGGTAAGTCTGCATATCCAGTGGGCAAAATAGCTCTAGAGGTGGCCTTTGGAGATGATCATGATTCAAGGTCAGAAACATTGACTTTTCACTGGTAGAAAAAGGGCTTTTAGTCCCGGTTCTGGAACCGGGACTAAAGTGTCGGTACTAATACCTCCCCCCTTTAGTCCCGGTTCAATCCAGAACCGGGACTAAAGGCCCTCCACGTGGCCGATCCACCTTTAGTCCCGGTTGGTAACACCAACCGGTACTAAAGGAAATTTCCTGATTTTTTTTTGAAATTTTTTTTTGAATTTTTTTTTTCAAATTTCTGAATTATTTTAACCTCTAATCTCTAATCACCCCTCATCACTGCTCAATTTAATCTCTAATCACCCCTCATCATTCCAAATCATCTCACTTCCTGAACGGTCACCCATCCTCTCACTACTCCAGCCTGAGCACGCTTAACTTCCGGGTTCTATTCTCCCTCGTTTCCAAGTCTGCACTTGTTGTTTTCCTGACAATAGTAAGATGTCAATCCTATTAACCCTCAGGAATTTAGCTTGAGCATGAAGTCACATATTTCACTGTTTGAGTTTAAAACTATTGTTCTAAAAAACAATAATTTTTTAGTAACACTAATATTTTTGAATAAGCAGTTTGACCATTGTTTGACAACAGTTTAACCATAGTTTGACCAGATTTGACCAAAATTCAAAAAAGGTGAAATAATTATTTAATAACACTAATATTCTTGAATAATTATTTAGTAACACTAATACTTCTTGAATAAGTATTTAAAAAAACTGAAATTTAAAAAAACTGAAATTTGAGCATAACTTTTTTTATTTTTGGAATTTGAGGATTCTAGAAATTTGCAAACAGGCCGTATGCGGTCTCCATCGGATGTAACTTTTCGAGTAGATGATTTTTCATATAAAAAACTTTTTCATCCGAGTTAGTATGCAAAAGTTATGCCCATTTTACAAAACTTTTTAAAAATAAAGTCGAAATTCATATTTGTAAATTTTCCCAACAACTAGACCACATATCACATGTGAAACTTATTTTCTTTTATTTTTTTTGGCATTTCCATCATTTTCTTTTATTTTTTTTAAAACTGAAAAGGCGGTCCACAGGGTGGGGGGGGTAGAGTTTGAAAATGGGACCTGTAGTACCGGTTCGTGGCACGAACCGGGACTAAAGGTCTCATCCCCATTAGTCCCGGTTCCTGCCTCAAACCGGGACTAAAGGTCTAATCTTTAGTCCCGGTTTGTGGCACGAACCGGGACCAATGGTTGTGGGCCAGGAGCGAGGCCCATTGGTCCTGGTTCATCCCACCAACCGGGACCAAAAGGTCCAGATGAACCGGGACTAATGCCTTAGCCGCACGAACCGGGACCAATGCTCACATTAGTCCCGGTTCTAGACTGAACCGGGACTAATGGGCTAAGCCGGCCTGGACCATAGCCCTGTTTTCTACTAGTGTTTGAGGTGGCACTACTAGGGAAAACCTTATACACAGAATCTTAGCAGTAGCATGGTTTAAAAACAGACGCTACTGCTAATTAGCAGTAGCGAGCTCCAGAGAGCAGCGCTACTAATATCTAAGTAGCAGTAGCACTCTATGCGGAACAAGCGCTACTACTATATTTGCCACGGTGTTGCCTCCCGGCTAGATATAGTAGTAGCGACCTTCCGGGGGACGCAGTACTGCTAAAGTACTTAGTAGCAGCGTTTTTCTTAAAAACTCGCTGCTGCTAAGTATCATCGCAACTAATTAAGTTTAGTCCCATACTGCTAAGCGAACAAGGTGTTTACCACCTTAAATATGTTACTTCTCAACCTATCTTGAGCACTTGGTCTTCATTGAACTATATGTGTATGATTTGTAGCTGCAATATGAATCCTCGCCTGTACCTATACAGGTACAGTGAGGATTCATGTTGACTATTTAGATTCTACACAAAAAGATCAATGATGACCAATGCATATTTTTCATGTTTTCACATTGCTTAGACTTACAGCGTTTTTTCAGGACAAAGCGTTACTGATTTTGGGATAAACAAAAGAAATAACTGCTTCCATTAGCAGTAGCATTTTTATGTAAAACGCGCTATAGATAAGTTAGCTATAGCGCGTTTTCCTTACGAGCGCTACTGCTAGTTCGACTTAACCACCACCCCCGGCTCAAAATTTCGCTAAGTCCTTCTTTCCCCCCTGTTCCCCTACTCCTGTCGCGCCGCGCCGCCCGAGCCCAAGCCTCCCCTCACTGCCGCCGCCCAAGCCTGCCCTCAACCTCACCGCCGCCGCCCGCTGCCGCTCTCGACCTCACCGCCGCTGCCCTCGACCTCACCGCCGCCGCTCGAGCCCGCCCAGGACCGCCGCCTCCCGATCCCGAGCCCGCCCTCGCCGCCCCTACCTCCGTCGCCTAGCACCTCCCCGCCACCGTCTCTCCCCTCTCTGTAAGCCCCCAACCCCTCCCCCACCCCTCTCTCTTTGCTTAGTTAGTAGATGATTTTAGTAGTAGTAGATGTTAATTTAGGGTTCATAGATAATGATTTTTAGTGGTAGTAGATATTAATTAGTAGTAGTGATGGTAAACTAGTTGCATTATTAGCAGTAGTAGATGTTAATTAGTAGTAGATGTAGTAGTAGATGTTAATTAGTAGTAGTAGATGTACTAGTTTCTTTCTATTTATAGTAAGTTTATATTTAGTAAGAACGAGTTGAATTAATAGAACTAGTTTAGTTTTAGTTGAACTAGTTTAGTTTTAGTTGAACTAGTGTAGTAAGTAAATTAATAAACTAGTTGAATTAATAGAACTAATGTATTTTTAGTAAGAAAATTAAAATAACTAGTTGAACTACTTTATTTTTAGAAAGAACTAGTTTTTTTCAATTTATAGTAAGTTTATATTTAGTAAGAACTAGTTGAATTAATAGAACTAGTTGAACATGTCATATTTGTTGTTATTTTTTAGTTTAAGCAATTATTCGGGATGTACTAGTTGAATTAATAGGGTTTTTGCTTTTGCAGAAATCAAGGAGCCACTCCATCATCCCCGCCGTCGTCCCCGTCACCGACCCCCTCCGACCTTGAGGTGAGACAAGGAAAATCTCCATGTCAATATGAGTCCTTTATGAGTTTCAGGCGCTTGTTTTGACGGAGTGCCCGGTCATGTTTTGGTTACACCTCCGAGTGGCCTATGTGTTTGTCGGAGTGTTGATTAATTTCCATTTCGGCAAATTTCAGGCGCTCGATATGTCCTTTTTTAGAAAAGGTCATGCCGGATTTTTCTGTGAATTCTGGCATGACTTGTGCTAGAATATGTAGGAAATATCGAGTGGCCTGGATTTTCTCGAAAAATAATGATCTAATTTAGGTTTTTTAGTACATATATTTAATTGTACAAGTTTAATCTTTGAATTATGAACGCAGGAAATGTCATACTTGGACGACGACAGTCTCCCGGGGGAGTGCAGCTGGTGCCACGACGATCGAGGTATGTGCGACAGGTTCGTTGAGCTGGATGAAGATCGGCGCTTCAGCATTAAGCTCGTGGAGACCTTCGATGTTGAAACGGTACGCAACAACGACAAGTGTTTTTTTTCGTAATTAAGCATGACTTCAACTATTTCAACGTCTAATTTTCATCTTTTACAATTCGACTAGCTTATCCCATGCCATGCAAGATGCTATGTCTTGGAGAGGATGGGTTTTGAAGACCATGAAAATTTTGAAACAAAGAAAATACACCTAAGGACCCATCATGATATCGATTTTGAAGTAAATCTGTACAATTCTCAGAGCGTAACCCATTTTGGTTGCCAAAATTGGGAAGCACTTTGCAAAATGTATGGTTTTTATGAGGGTATGATTGTCACCATGGATCTTGGTAATCCTGACATCGAGCAAGACAAATATGGACATTTGGGTCCTTGTTGATACGCTTCTGATTCTACCGCAATGTGAGTTTCTCAAACATAGTTATTAACTAATTTATATTGTTTATTTCAAAATAGTTGACAGCTTATTTCCATTGACAGCTTATTTTGAATCTTCAAAGAATGTGCAGAAGATGGTAGACAAAACCCACTACACTGATGGCTCCGAATTAACTTATAAGGAGAAAAGTCATCTGATTGCTTATTGTACTTTTCTTGAGAATTACAATACCTATTATCGAACTCCTCCAAATTATGGTGAATACGTGCCACTAGTGCACGTGTTGAACCACAGTAACTTCTATGGAGATACCCTGGTAAGATTTTTTACTATTATGACATCCGTGCATCTTTTGCATACTTCTAAAACTAGTACATCATTGCTAACTACGAAGTTATTACTATGTTTTTCAACAGGAAATCCCGATGGATTGTGTGCCTCATCTGATGTATCAGAATGGTCGCCTTGCAGTTACGAACCTACAGCCAGGTCAATCTAAGGAGCTCACCTGTGCATATTGGATTTCTAAAACCGGTGAACACATGCTAATCAAAGAATGGAAAAAATGTTTGGACATTTGCAAGGAGGTTCTTGGAAGTAACATTAAGCGAAAGGCAAGAATTGGAGACAGGATAATCTCCATTCTCCATAATGGAGAGTCAGGGGCTATCTTGTTTTTCTTGCTATTTTACCTTAGAGAATATAGTAGGTCCTAAGAGAATGTAGTAGGTCCTATGAGGTACAATATGTTTATTATGTGATACAATGTGTTAGAGTTGATGACGAGGAGTACTTGTGATTACGACTAGTGACCAATTTGCTATGTGATGTCTCATTGATGAAAATAATGATCTTGAGGAGGTGTTATATGACAATGATGTATTATGACGATAAGTTGTTAATGATATGATGATGATGATGCTATTTATTACATCACGGGGTGAAAGAACCGCGGATTAGTTTCAAGTGGATGTCCATCCACTTGAAACTAGTCCACGGTTCTTTCACCCCGTGATGTAATAACTCATTATGATTTCAAAACAATTTCTAAATTCCTGTTGTATGAAAACTTGTGTAAAGGTGTACGAATACAACATGAAATAGAAAAGAAATAAAATACGAAATAATAGTAGCAGCGCAGGCAGGGAGAAGCGCTACTACTAATTACCAGTAGCGCACCTCCAGGAACACGCTACTACTAAGCCAATTTAGCTGTAGCGCGGGCGGAGGCACGCTACTGCTATACGTTAGCTGTAGCACCTTATCAGTAGCGCATCGACCCGCGCTACTGATAGGCCTAAAACCCGCGTTGCTGCTAGGCTTTTCCCTAGTAGTGTGGTGAAAATCAAGAGTCCATATCACGCGCTATTTGGGCGTCCGGCTTATGCCAAGTTCATCGCACGGCCGTGTTATGTTTACCTACAGCTTAAGATGCCAGGTCATAAGGGGACAATCACAATGCATGGGAGCAGGAAGATTTCTCTGGAATGTGAGGAAGGTGATGCGGCTTACGCTGAGTCAGTTTGTGCCACGGAAGAGTTGAAGTTTTATAAGGACAAGGTTGATCTGGCAAATATGACTTCTTTGAAAAAGCCATCTACGGAGCATGATCCGGCGTTGAAGTTTAAATCGGCCATAGACACTAAGATGGTTGATTTTGTTCCTGGCGATTCATCCAAGCAGTTCAGCATCAGCGCTAACCTAGATCCCAAATAGGAAAGCGCGCTCATCGAGTTCATCCGTGAGAACCTGGACATCTTTGCATGGAAGCCTTCTGACAAGCCAGGTGTACCGAGGGAACTCGCTGAGCACACACTTAATATTGATCCTAAGTTTAAACCGGTCAGACAGTTTCTCTGTCGCTTCAACGAAGAAAGGCGCAAGGCTATTGGTGAAGAGGTAGCTCGGTTGTTGGCCGCAGGGTTTATCGTGGAGGTCTTTCACTCGGAGTGGTTGGCTAATCCGGTGCTAATTCTCAAGAAAACGGCACTTGGCGTATGTGTGTGGACTACACAGACTTGAACAAGGCTTGCCCAGCAGATCCCTTTTCCCTCCCTCGTATTGATCAGATTATTGATGCTACGGCGAGTTGTGACCGCTTGTGTTTTTTATGCTTATTCTAGTTATCATCAGATCAAAATGGCAGTTAGGGACCAGGAGAAGACAACTTTTATAACTCCCTTTGGAGCCTTCTACTATGTTTCCATGACCTTTGGGATCAAGAGTGCCCAGGCGACTTATCAACGCTGTGTTCAGAATTGTCTTCATAAGCAGATTGGGCGCAATGTTCATGCATATGTGGATGATATTGTGATAAAATCCAGGAAAGAGGAAACATTGATAGATGAGCTGAGAGAAACCTTTGACAACCTCCGGGTTTACAAGATAATGCTCAATCCGGACAACTGTGTCTTTGGTGTCCCGGCAGGCAAACTCTTGGGCTTTCTGGTATCAAACAGGGGCATTGAGGCTAATCCGGAAAAAAATTTCAGCAATCACGTCTTTGGTAAACCAGCGTGTATCAATGACGTTCAACGTTTAGCTGGCCGGACTGCAGCTTTGAGCCGGTTTATCAGTCGTCTCGGGGAGAAAGCTATCCCTTTATACCAGATGTTAAAGAAAACGGATGACTTTGTCTGGAGCGATGCGGCTGATAAAGTGTTTGAGGATCTGAAGAGGTAGTTAGCTGAACCGCCTGTGCTTGCAGCTCCGATCGATAAAGAGCGTTTACTGTTGTATGTGGCTGCTAATGCCAGGGCTGTTAGTGTGGCTATTATTGTGGAGCTCAAGGAGGCTGGAAAGGAATATCCGGTTCAACGGCCGGTTTATTATATCATTGAGGTGCTTATCTAATCAAAGCAGAGGTATCCACATTGGCAGAAGTTGGTGTACGGGGTGTTTATTGCAAGCCGGAAGCTCAAACATTATTTTCAGGGTCATCCTATCACAGTGGTCAGTTCAACCCCTCTGGGAGATATCATTCAAAACAGAGGCAACTGGTCGGGTTGCCAAGTGGGCTATTGATCTTGGACCTCACGGGCTCAAGTATACACCTCGCACAGCATTCAAATCTCAAGCACTTGTGGACTTCATCAATGATTGGAAAGAGTTGCAGGCACCAGAGAAAAAGCCAGATAACACGTATTGGACTATTCACTTTGATGAGTCCAGGCAATTGGAGGGCTTGGGGGCTGGGGTTATATTAACTTCCCCGCGAAGTGACAAGTTTTATTATGTTCTCCGCTTAATGTTCCCTTGTACTAACAATGTAGCTGAGTACGAGGCCCTACGCCATGGTATTCGGATGGCTAAGGAGATGAATTTAGGCCGGGTTAAGTGCTTCGGTGACTCGGACCTGGTGGCTCAACAGGTATCTGACACTTGGGATTCTAAGGACCCACTCATGACTGCGTATCAGCGAGAGGTGGACATAGTGGCTGGTCATTTCAAGGGTTATCAAGTTGACCATATAGACCGGCGAAAGAATGAAGTGGCGGACGCTTTAAGTCGCCTTGGCTCTCAGCGTAAACCGGCCCCACCTAATGTTTTCCTCAACGTCCTACACAATCCGTCGGTTAAGATACCAACAGAGGAGGAGTTGGCTATTCCTGACCCGGAGGCCCAATTGGTGGCAGCTTTGCATGTTATACCGTAGTGGACAGTCCCATACTTGGCTTACATGAACCGGGGCGAGTTATCGGAGGATGAAACCTTGGCCCGGCAGATAATCCGGCATTCCAAGTCAATGACCATAGTCAATGGGGAGTTACATCGTTACAGCGTCACAGGAGCGATTCAGCGTTGTGTGTCTCCTCAAGAGGGTTGTGAGATTTTGCGGGAAATCCACGAAGGAGATTGTGGTCACCACACCAGTTCAAAATCCTAGGTAGCTAAGGCTTTTTGTCACGGTTTCTATTGGTTGACAGCTCGTGCTGATGCTGAAGATTTAGTCAAAAGGTGTTACGGCTGTCAAAAATTTGCACGTCGCGCTCATGTTCCGGCTCAGGAACTGAGAATGATTCCAATCACTTGGCCGTTTGCAACTTGGGGTCTTGATATGGTTGGACCCTTTAAGAGATCCAAGGACAAAAAGACTCACTTGTTAGTGGCAGTTGACAAGTTTACCAAATGGGTAGAAGCAGAGCCAGTCAGTAAGTGTGATGCGGCCACGGCGGTTCAGTTCATCAAAAAGATGATATTCTGGTTTGGCTTTCCACACAGTATTATCTCTCCCTAATAATAAAGCACGGATTGAGTCTCCGGGTTCACCGTCGTGGCTTTTTTGCATAAAGGTCCCTGTGATTTTTAGTATTTGACCCGCAATCCAAGAATAAGTGAAAAACGATTGGATGATTAGGCTGACTCTGCCAGAAGCCAGCTGGGGGTCAACGCGAGTGCGTCTCGCTCGACAGGGACGAGCATGCCTGGTGCAGTGGAGGCGCTGGCCATGGCCGGCGGCGCGGGATCTTCAGGCGAGGGCGGCTGGGTCCGGGCAACGCAGACGAGGGGTCAACGGGGCATGCGGGGCGCTGCTCCTAGCGACGCACCATGTCGTTCCTGGTACAGAGGCGGAGAGAGAGTGAGAGGGCGGCGAGGACAGCATGGGCCGGCCATGGTGGTTGTGGCCGTGAGACGCGTAGCTCACGTCGTGATGCACGAGGCGCGGGCAAGGAGAGGCAGGGGGTTCCAGCCGGCAAGGTCCGACGACACGGCAGATGTGGGCGCCACCGGACGAGGGAGGAGGGGAGGTGGGGATCGAGCGGGGCTCTCCCCTGGCGGCTCGAGGTTGAGGAGACGAGGGGAGTGGGGGCGGGGATCGAGAGAGAGTAGAGGGGATCGGGCTAGGTTAGGGGGTGCGGCTGGGCCTTTGGCAGGCCGGATGGGCTGTGTAGCTCTCTCTCTCTTTCTTCCGATATCTTTCATTTTTTTCATTAGAGCAACACCTCTGATTTTTTCACACGTCCAACTTTTTGTCCGTCAGTCTAGATCAAATTTACCATTTGTCCGTCCATCTCATTCAAAAATTCGTTGGGCCTTAAATCGCTGCACTGCTGCCCTTTCCTGATGGGTCACGGATGGGCCTTTGGGTTGGATGTGACCCCCAACTCAGCCACCGCAATTTGATGTTCAATAATACCGCCTTGCTCCTTTTAATTGATTGCACCAATTTATATTGTCCTGCAAGTTTCCTATAATATCAGCAGGCCGCCTTACAAAGAGTAGTGGGCTGTGTGTGGGGCTATTAAAAAGGAAGGATGAGTCTACGAAAAAGATGATTATGGGGTTGTCCTTCAATGTATAAAGGAAGGATTGTATTTAAAAAGAAGAATGGATATGTGGACTGCAAAAATATTCACATCCATAGATGATTAATGGCACCGACTCTACAGAGGCAAGCAAGTTAGAGTGGATGAGCACATCGGCCAGCGTCAGGGCTCGGCACACCAGGGGGGCTACCAGCAACCGGCAACGTTGTGGGCGGGCGGCATCGGACCGTGATGCCAAACCAGTAGTGGCGCCCTTGATACCAAGGAGCCAATGCGCGGCGACACAATTGCGGCTAGCACGGTTCGTACTTGCATGCGATGCAGTGGGCGAAAGTGGCTTTGCACATGCAATGTTCGGGAACGGCTGCACGACTATGGTGCATGTGAAAGGGAGAAAATTATAGTAATTCACCATGTGTGTTTGTGTGTGTGTGTGCAGACTACAGATGAAACATTTTCATTATGCTTTGCTAATTAAATGTTTATTTTATGAAATGTGTGTGCAATGTATGATTCTTGTGTATTGGTGTAAGAAATATCCATATTTTATGCATGTAGATGGTTAAATCAAGGCCTAGATACTTGTTCATTTCGAAATTTATTGTTTTGATGCAAGCATTTGAAATGTTCAACATGACTTGCAATGCAAATTGTAGTTATTGTAATAAGTCTTTTTTTAGTTGGTTGGAGGTTACTTCTCACTTTGTTGTCAGTACGCCCGTGGATGATGTAACACTTATCTTGATTTCAATAAAGTAAGACACGGCCTTCCCTAAAAATATGTTGCACATGATCTACAATGCTTCGAATCTTTGTGCCACACTTGCTCATGTAACTAATCTAACTTAATTGTTATATACGCAAATTTCTTTTCCCCTTGCAACGCACGGGCATTTGTGCTAGTAACTGATAATGGTACTAATCTGTCAAAGGGTGAGATGGAGGAATTTTGCCAACGTGAGCACATCCGTCTTGATGTAGCATCAGTGGCTCACCCCCAGTCTAATGGCCAAGCTGAGAGGGCCAATCAAGAAATTTTGAGAGGTATTAAACCCCAGCTTATGGTTCCTTTAAAGCGGACACAGGGTTGTTGGGTGGAGGAGTTACCTTCTGTGTTATGGAGCATCAACACCACACCTAACAGATCTACGGGTTAGATGCCTTTCTTTATGGTTTATGGAGCAGAGGCGGTTCTTCCTAGTGACATCCGTCACGTCTCGCCCCGTGTGGCAGCTTATGTTGAAGATGATAATGAGAAGGCACGTCAGGATTCACTGGACCTGTTAGATGAAGAGCGTGATCTTGCAGCAGCACGTTCAGCAATTTATCAACAAGATCTCCGACGTTATCACAGCCGCCGGGTTAGGACCAGAACTTTTCAAGAGCGCGATCTGGTGCTCCGGCTCATCCAGGATCAGACTGATATGCACAAGTTATCCCCACCTTGGGAAGGACCTTTTGTGGTCAGCAAGAATCTGCACAACGGGTCATACTACCTCATTGATGTTCGAGAGCACAAGGACCCATGTAATATAGCTCTTCTTCGGCCTTACTATACTTGAGCCACAGGCTCTTCTTATGTACATATTTATGACAATGTATATATTATATAATAAACCGGAGCCTCGAATAAAGCAGGGTCTCTGTTCTTTTTACATCATGTGTGAGCCTACAAGAGCTTCTACTGACAAAGCGGATTTTTGTTAAATAGGCCTCTACAGTCACACGGATATAAAGGAAATCACTAGGGGGCTTGGTCGTATCCGAACCATAGCTACACCTCTTGATCGGTTTAAAACCAAAAAGGGTTATCACTAGGGGGCTTGGTTGTCTTCACACCATCTCTACACCTCTTGATAGGCTTTAAGCCAAAAGGAAATTATGTGGAACCAAAGAGAGTCTGTTGCATTAAGCATAGTTCAAACATAGGTAACCACTGAGAATAGCTCACATATTACCTGGGGGCTCCTTGCTTCTCAAAGAACAGTGAGCTTGAACCCTTGTAATAGGCTATCAAGCCAGGCTTGGAAGCCAGGTGTATTCACCTAAAACCCCGGGTTATCCTGCCTCTTTAAGTAAGCCACTCTGTCCAGGTAAACCTGGTATGAGCCATTGAACGTTTGACAAGTCAATCCCATGGACCCTGAACTTGTCAAAGTTAAAACGGTGATTGGTTAAAGACTGAGGTCCATCTTAAAAGGATTTGCAAAATGGTTTAACTCAGCGGCCTGGCAACCCATGAAAAGCCTCGATTTAGGGCCTGGCAGCCCATGAAAAGCCTTGCATATTTCTTGTATTTTTTGTTTTTTATGATAAAGGATTTATGAGTATTTTCTGATAAACCGGTGTTCTTTACAACCCGGCATGACTTTCAACGCTTAGTTGTCAGTACATGATCAGTTTTAAATCGGTAGTATATTCTCCCGGTCTGGTTTTTGACTAGATGTCACCAGCATTATGCGGCTCTTATAGCCCAATATGGTTTCTATATGAACCGGCAAGAGGGCAAGGAGTTGACAACACTCCGCATTGGTGTTTTTTTTCACCTTTACCATACAAGCAGTTGGTCAGCCAACGAGGTATGTCACAGATATTATTTATTTTATCTGGTTAATATAAATCTTGGTTATCCATCCAAGTTATGTATATCTTTTGGGCATCATGACCCGTCTAGTGGTAAACCACTAGGACGCTTTCAAGTTCTTATATGCAGGAACACAAAGTATAAATAGATCCCAAAAGTGGAACAAGTTTTCAAAATATCAAGCAACACAAGCATGCTCGATGGCATGGCAGATAAAGGTGTTTCTGCTATCCTATTTCAAGGAGCTTCAAAATGGCCCAAATTGAATAATTGTTTCAAGCAATGGCAGACTGTAGCTAATAAACCGGTCGCTAGTTTAGGATGCTTCATCGGGACGGCTTGACGATTGAGGGTCATCTTGTGCAGTCACCTCCTCTTCATCCCTCCCCAGACGCTGGAAATCAACCGTTGACCAATCAATTCCGGTTAAAGCTTGAAACACAGTCTCTTCGTGGATAAGGCTGGAGGGGTCAATGTCAGGAGCGTAAGTATACTTACGGATTGGAGGCACAAGCTCTTCAACATCATGGATCACAGCAGGCTGTCTCTTTCCATCAGCATCGTAAACCGGTTGGAAGTGAGATAAATCGGTGTCCTCCGCTAGTTTGCTTGCTGTTAGCCACATCTCCTTTGTCAGCTTTCGGAGATCATCATTGTTGAAGTCTGAACCGTCCTCCTTCACACCTGGATATCCTTTGATGATATCTGTCGGTTCAAGATCCGGAATCCATGCCTTGGCCCGGATTAGCGTGGTTAGCGCTCCTGATATTGCGGCTGATCTCTTCAGTTCGGTGATCCGAGCAGGTAGCATGGCCAGCTTCTCAAGTGTTTCCTTTATCAACGATGGTGCCAGCTTGTTATACTCTACAGTGCAAATAGCACGCTGGGAGCCAGAGTATAGCTGTTCCATCAAGGGGTACGCCGCTTTAAGCTTCATCCGCATGTCAGAGCCCAGATGAGCAATGCGGGAACCTGTTATGGTTCGGCATCAGTAAACCGGCCATTGAAAAAATCTTATGATTATACAAACTGCATGAGAGAGCACTTACCAAATACAGCAGATGTCATGGCGTCAATCTGCCGCTTTAAGCCGGACAGTTCTTCCACTACCGGTTTCAGGGCTGCATCTGCATCCTCGGCCTTTTTTATCAAACCAGCCTTTTCTGTTTCCCAATCAGCATGCTCCTTGTTGAAGGTCTCTTTCAACTTCTCCATAGCTGCCAGGGCATTGGTCAGCTCCTCATTGGCTTTGGAAGCCTCTGCTTGTTGAGACTTAACGTTCTCTTGAAGATCAGCAGTTTGAGTATTCCTCTTACTCAGCTCGGCCTGCAACGACGAAGATATATCAACAACGGGATATGTATTTTCTAAGTACCAAGCGTATAACAACTCATGCACTTTGTACTTGGGGGCTAATGCCTATTTGCTCTGTTATCAACAAATCTTTCACAAGTCTCAAGTTCAATGCAAGCATTATCCTTAACACTTGGGGGCTAATGTACATCTGTTCAAAACTGACGCATTGATTCAAGACCCGGTTTACCTTGCAAAGCTAAACCAACCCTTGGGGGCTACACCGATGAAAACTACATGAATACAATGATAAAGTATCGGTTTTGTTTTTACTGAGGAATTGACATATTGAGGATCAGCATGCAAGGATTAAGATATTACAAAGTCCCGGTTTATGATTAACATCATAAACTACCCTTGGGGTCTACTTGGGCTGATGTCTATACTTTGGAATCAAGAAAGGAAAGGTGATGAAAATACCTCATAGCGTTCCTTCATCATGTTCACCAAACCGGCTTCATAATCACGATTTGAGTGTAGACGGTTTAAAAAACCGGAGTGGAGTTCTTCAGCGCTGAGATGGGCGTAGCTTGACAAATCAGTGCTCCATTTACCCTTCTCCATGGCAGCACACTCTTCCTTGGCACTATGTTTGGCCAAGATTACAGGATGGCCAGGAGAGCTGTGGCCCATACCGGTAATGATAACATCGTCTCCTTGGACTCCAGTAGTTTTTACGGGTGATGGTGGAGTGTGAGTGGCTCTCACTGGACTAGAAGACCCGTCGTCAGCCCGGATTGGATCTACCGGTTCACTGTCAGGTATAGCAGTGTCAGCTTCTGGTTGATTATCAATATTCAGATCTTGAGGGGGTGGTTCGTCAAACGTGGCTTCTAGATTTGGACCCTCCGGTTCAGCTGTCTGTTCCGGTTCAACCATTTTCTCTGGTTCACGAACCACCTGGTCTTCGGGCGGATTCTTCACCCGAGCCTTTTTGCTGGGTCTAGCTTTGGCCCTAAAATAGCAATAGATGTGAAAGTTAAAGCACACTACAAAGTATGAACAACATCAAAAGAAGGAGTTCAAGTACTTACCCAGGTACGGTTTTGAGAGGAGGAAGTTGGGTCGCTGTCGACTCGCTAGAGGATGAGGGAGGTGTCACCTGATAATTTGAATCGAACCGATTAAGAGGTTGTCGGAAATAACCTGCCTTGGGATAAGAATTGTCAGAAGTGGGGGAGACCTCAGATCGGCGCTTCCGAACCGGGGTGTTAGGTAAACCGGCCGAAGTGACATGTTGGCCGCTGTGCCGGGTTGTCCGGCGAGCCTCGTGCTGCTGTGTCTTCAAAATAAATGTTGGATCCAAGTAAGCAAGAGGATGAGAAAAGCTTACTTTCCGGACCGCTTGACGGGTTTTTTGTGTTGGCATAGAGTCTGAACCGGAGGAAAGGGTAATTACCTCTACATCGTCAGCCTGGCTGCCCTCCACGTCCTCCTGATAAGTATCATTGTTGATGAGATGCATGAAAAGGGAGCCAAGTGAATCAAGTTCTACCTCAACTTCCGGTTCATCTGCGTCGTCATCAAGTTCCATGCTGATGCGTTCAGCTGCCTTCTGCTTTGAGGTTCTCTTGACAGCTTTTGTTTTGGGACGGGATGGCTTTGCCGCTTTCTCTGCAGGTTTCTTCTTCCAGAATGGATCATCACCCTGTTTATAAACAAGCAGAAGGATATTCACAGGTTGAACATTTTAAAAAGATGTTGAAGATAAAAAGGAAGGACAGTACTTACAGCAGGCGGTTTGTTTTTTGTGTAAAAGGGGTTTAAACCGGTTTGGCGGCAGACAGATTCCGATTCGTTCAAAATCTTCTTGACACCCTCAGTAACTTTCTTCATGAGTTAATTGAATGTTGATTTGGCATTGGGAGTCTTCTACTTCACCAGTGTACTCACACATTAAACCGGAGTGGCGGCTTACTGGCAAGATGCTCCAGGATATCCAGCAACGCACAAAGTCGACGCCTGATAAACCGTTGGCCATAAAGGCTCGGAGCTTGGTGAGTTGAGGGTCATATGAGCCCCATTCCGTAGCACTTAAACATTGCGGCTGTGGATGAGTGTTGGAGAGCCGGTGGGCACAGTAGCCCGGCAGAGGGTTCTCGTCTTCAGGGGAGGTATCTTTACAGTAGAACCAAGTTTGGTTCCAATCTTTGGGGTGGTTGTGCAGCTTGGCATGAGGAAATTCGACCTCTTTTCTTTTTTGAATTGAGACACCCCCAAGTTCAGTGTTGGGTCCGTCTACAAATTCAGTGCGCCGGTTCAGATGGAAAAAATCCCGGAACAACTCAGCAGTTGGTTCTTCCTGTAGATACACTTCATAGAAGACTTGGAAATTGCATATATTGGAAACTGAGTTAGGTCCAATATCTTGAGGGTGGAGCTGGAAACTGGCAAGCACATCCCGGAAAAACTTTGACCCGGGCGGTTTGAAACCACGTCCTATGTGGTCAATAAATACCACTACCTCAACCTGCTTAGGAGTAGGAGGATTCTCCGATCTAGGAACTCGCCACTGGATTTCGTTCTTTTTTGGCAAAGTACCAATCCTGACCATTTCGTTAAGCTGTTCTTCGATGACTCGGGAAGGAGCCCAGCTACAAGCATAGAACTGTTTGGCCATTGCAAGCGAAAAGCTAAAAGGAAATACCGGTTTACAAATCGTTCATGGTGATATATAAGATGCGATGGCATAAAGACATACAAGTATGTAAATTGCGTAAACTGGAGGATGATACAATAATGAATGATAAGGCAATACCAGAACAAGGGTATGCACATGCTGTTAATCCGGAGTATAACAACGGAGGTAAAAGGCTTGTCCGGTTCACCAGGGGGCTAATGGTATATGATAGATTGCTTTTATAGAGGTAAGCCGCCTATGTGGTAAAGAGGATATAGATCTGAGGCAAAAATGACTAAGTAAGGTAAAACAAATATCACAGTTTGGCATGGGAATTTTAGATCTGCCGTGCATTGGATGATCAAAATATATTCTGGTCTAATCTCATGCGCTCAAAAAGTTCAGTAAGTTCAGATGAGTTCGACATCAACCAGATGCCTTAACAAGAAGGAGGGAGTTTAAACTACAAAATGCGCTGAAAACAATCAGATCTAACTGGCCATTGGTATTACTGAGGGAGGAATAGCTTCAAGCAGGGAAGAACACCGAACCATAATGGCGGATCTGGGGTGAGAAGAAGAGGAACTTACTGCTGTAGGAGGAAGCAGCGGAGGATCACCGTGTTTCTCTGATATGGTCAGGTCGATGGAGCGGCCTTTGTCAAAACAGAGGCGAAGGACGACGACGGCGGCAGAGCTCGAGGGTCGGTCGGCACGAGGAAGAAGAAGTGAAGGAGACGAAGGGAAAAAAAGAGAAGGGCTCGTGGTCCTATTTATAAGGCAAAACGATAAGTGACAAGTGCGGGAATCGAGGAGCTCAAAATGGATAGTTAATAAGGATGTTGCCTCGATGGTTGGATATTCATTAATGAAGGGAACCTTTGGCTTCAAAGAATAGATGACGTCAGGGCAGTTTACTACGGGTCTAAAGGATGACATCACGGCGGTTTACCAAATCTATATGAAGGTGACAGGGCAAGAATTTTTCTAAGTATTGAAGATTGACATGAACAAGTTCAAATCAATCTGGCGCCTAAAGTTCGGGATATGATTACTGGAGGTAAACTGGCTAGGAGAGGCCGGGTTAGCTCCATGAAGATAGAAGCCCATGAAGACGTGAAGATGGTGGTGCTTTACGAAGGCCCAAGGCCCAAAGGCGGGTTAAAGCCTGTAGATGTAAACCGACTATGTCATGTAACTTGTATTGTAAGTTAGAAGGATAGAGACCGAGCCGGACACGTTTTATGATCCGGCCTCGGGACTCTGTAAACCAGCGGGCGTCAACCTATGTATATAAAGAGACGACCCGACCGCGGTTTAGGGACGACAGACAACAACTCGAGAGCCAGGCAAAGCGGATTCGCTCACTGGTCATCGAAACCCTAGCAATACCAATCACAACTAGACATAGGCTTTTACCTTCATCGAAGGGGGCCGAACTAGTATAAAACCCCTTGCGTCCCCTTATCCGGTTTAACCCCTTTAAGCTAACCCGTAGCGATGGCTCCACGACTAAGTCCTTTCCCGAGGACATCTGCCGTGACAAACCCACGACAAATTTAATCTGTCTATTGCTCAATTCTACTTGACCACTAGACTGAGGATGATATGTGATACGTCTCCAATGTATCTATAATTTTTGATTGTTCCATGCTGTTATATTATCATTCTTGGATGTTTTATAATCATTTTATAGTCATTTTATATCATTTTTTGGTACTAACCTATTGACATAGTGCCAAGTGCCAGTTGCTATTTTTTGCATGTTTTTTACATCGCAGGAAATTAATACCAAACGGAGTCCAAATGAAACAAAACTTCGCAGAGATTGTTTTTAGACCAGAAGACACCCAATGGGCCAAGGCAGCGCCTGGGGGGTGCTCTGAGGGGAGCACAACCCACCAAGGTGCGCCAGGAGGCCCAGGCGTGCCCTGGTGGGTTGTGCCCATCTCGGGTGCCCCCCCCCCGACCGCCTCTTTGCTCTATAAATACCCCAATATTCCAGAAACCCTTGGGGAGTCGACGAAAATCAATTCCAGCCATCGCAGAGTCCAAAACCACCAGATCCAATCTAGGCACCATCATAAAGGGGTTCACCACTTCCATTGGTGCCTCTCTGATGATGCGTGAGTAGTTCTTTGTAGACCTTCGGGTCCGTAGTTAGTAGCTAGATGGCTTCCTCTCTCTCGTTTGATTCTCAATACAATGGTCCCTTGGAGATCCATATGATGTAACTCTTTTTGTGGTGTGTTTGTTGGGATCGGATGAATTTGAGTTTATGATCAGATCTATCTTTTTATGCATGAAAGTTATTTGAATCTTCTTTCATCTCTTATATGCATGATTTCTTATAGCCTCGTATTTCTTCTCCGATAGTTGGGTTTTGTTTGGCCAACTTGATCTATTTATCTTGCAATGGGAAGAGGTGCTTTGTAGTGGGTTCGATCTTACGGTGCTTGATCCCAGTGACAAAAGGGGAACCGACACGTATGTATCGTTGCTACTAAGGATAAAACGATGGGGTCTATCTCTACATAGATATATCTTGTGTACATCATGTCATCATTCTTATTGCATTACTCTGTTTCCCCATGGACTTAATACACAAGATGCATGCTGGATAGCGGTCGATGTGTGGAGTAATAGTAGTAGATGCAGGCAAGGGTCGGTCTACTAATCTAGGACGTGATGCCTATATAATGATCATTGCCTGGATATCATCATGATTATTTGAAGTTCTATCAATTACCCAACAGTAATTTGTTCACCCACCGTTTGCTGTTTTTCTTGAGAGAAGCCACTAGTGAAACATACGGCCCCCGGGTCTATTCTTTAATATTATTTGCCTTTGTGATCTATTTTCCTTTGCTTTTATTTTCAGATCTGTTAAACCAAGAATACAAAAATACCTTGTTGCAATTAATCCTTATTTATTTTATTTGGCGTTCGATCTATCAATCTACTACAATTTATTCATGTCTGTTTTGCCAATTTCTGGCACCGTTACCCGAAAGGGATTGCCAACCCCTTTAATACGCTGGGTTGCAAGTAGTTGTTATTTGTGTGCAGGCGCCGCTTACGTGTTGTCGCTTGGTTCTCCTACTGGTTCGATAACCTTGGTATCATCACTGAGGGAAATACCTACCATCCCTGTGTTGCATCATCCCTTCCTCTTTGGGGAAATACCGACATAGCTTCAAGCCTCATCAAAAGGAATTTCTGGCGTCGTTGCCGGGGAGGATCTTCAACATATACCAGGTTCCTAATCACAAATATCATCTCCTCGCAATTTACATTATTTTCCATTTGCCTCTTGTTTTCCTCTCCCCCACTTCACAAAAAAATGCCGTTTTATTTGCCCTCTCACTTGTTCGTTGTTTTCTCGTTAGATCTATCCTTTGCTTGCAATCATGGGTGACTTCGGTATGGCACCAACAGATGATGGCCTAACTCCTAAGATTGGACGTACATGCAATCTGGATGCTAAAACTTTTATCTTGGGGCAGGGGAATGTTATGGGAAAGGAACATATCCAAGAATTTTTCAATTGTGTGGGAAATCTAAGTCTTGACAATGCTCCTATACTTAGAACTACTAGATCTTATGCGGATGCTATTTCAGCACTAGTTCTGAAACTTGAGAGTAAATTTATCCGTACACATCCTACTTTGCAAAGATTGTTTTTTGAGCTTCCCACTATAAAGAATCCTAAGGCTAAAAAGTTGGCTACTCTCGTTGTTATGAATGAGTTTGACTATATCATACGGGATGCTAGGGAATTCTTTGATTTTTATGGCATGAATCATGAAAATCGCATAATAGATGAAATTCTTTATAATAGTTTTTATGTGTTAAGACATTTTCTTGGGGATAGTAAAATCTTTGATGAGAATCTTAAAAAGGAAGTCCCCATTCTAGATGTAATTCAACAAGTTTTTAATAATGTTAATCAACATTACCCTTGGATTGTTGCTGGAAATCAACATGGTTATGATAATGGGCGACTTAATAATGCTAAAGTTTCTATGGATAATATGTTTAATGTTGTTTTTAAAAAACCCCATGATGAAAACACCTCTAAGGGAATTAAGAAGAAGGATGACAAAACGTAGATCCTTGCTTTATGCCTAGCTAAGGGAGTAAAACTATGGCGCTCATTGGGAGGCAACCCAATGAATAAAATTTATTTTCGCTTTTTGCTTTCTATTCTCGAGTGTTAGCACAATTATTCTACTATTATGATTGTGTTTTTTGTGTTTTAATTAGTGTTTTTGTTAAGTAAAGCCTTTAGGATCTTCTTGGGTGATAGTTGTTTGACCTTGCTGAAAAAACAGAAACTTTTGCGCTCGCAAAAATAATTTTACTTTTTAACCAGAGAGCGATAAAATAACAATTACTTTTGCAATAGATTAATATACAAATTACTCAGGTCATCCTCATTTTTCAGAGTTTTTGGAGTTACATAAGTATTCGAAATATCCAGATTGCTACAAACTGTTCTGTTTTCCACAGATTCTGTTTTCTTTGCGTTTGTGCTTGTTTTGATGGCTCTATGGTTCTCTTTGATGAGTTTTTGCCATAGAAAAGTAGGAATACAGTAGATATAATGCAAGAATAAAATATGAATTGGTTTTCTACAGTACTTATAGTAGTGATTTGTTTTCTTATACTAACGGATCTCACGAAGGCTTTTGTTGAGTTTTGTGTGATTGAAGTTTTCAAGTTTTGAGTTAATCTTACGATGGATGAAGGAATAAGGAGTAAGAAGGGCCTAAGCTTGGGGATTCCCCGGCATCCCAAGCTATTATCCAAAAGAGAGCAAGCAACTAAGCTTGGGGATGCCCCCGAGTGGCATCCCCTCTTTCTTCTAACGACCATCGATATTTTACTCGAAGCTATATTTTTATTTGTCACATACTATGTGTTTTGCTTGGAGCGTCTTCTATGATATGAGTCTTTTCTTGTTTTATTTTGTGTTTTAAGTCTTGATTCCTTGCTGGACACACCAATTTGGGAGAGCCAGAATTTTTCCATGACTTGTTAGAATTGCTCTCTATGCTTCACTTAAATTTTTATGAGCTATGGATTTGCTCTAGTGCTTCACTTATATCTTTTTGAGCACGGTGTGCTTTAGTATTTTTGAAGAAATGCTCTCTTGATTCACTTAGATTTATTTGAGAGAAAGAAATTTTATGCTCATGATCTTCACTTATATTTGTTTGAGCTCATCAAAAGCAACATATGAAAATTAGTCCCAAAGTGATAGATATCCAAGAAGGATATAATAAAAACTTTCCTGAAGATCATTGGACAAAATAAACTTGATTCTTAGTAATAGTTTTGAGATATGATGATGTGATATGTGAGTCATCTTGATGAGTAATTATGCTTTAGTAAGGATATTGGTGTTAAGGTTTGTGATTCCCTATGCAAGCACGAAAGTCAATAATTATGCAATGAAATTATATCCTACTTGTGGTGCATTATTTAGTGTTTATTATGCTTAATGCTCGCTTATGAGATTATTCGTTTCTTGGTTGGTAGCTTCTCAATCTTTTTCTAGCCTTCATTTTGCACTAAGTATGATCACTACTTGTGCATCCAAAAACCTTTAAACCAATTTTGCCATATCAGTCAACTATACCTACCTATATGCGGTATTCTTTTGTCGTTCTAAGCAAATTTGTATGTGCCATCTCTAATATTCAAAATAAATTTCTCTTTTTTGTCCTCGTACCGCTAACAAGGCGGTGAGGGGTGGCTAATATTTTCCATGCTAGATGTATTATTCTCACGATGAGTGTTTGTTCACTTGTCATTGCACGAGAGTAAGGCAAAGGTATTAGGGACGCCCAGTCCCGAAATGAAAAATGAATTTACTTTATGTTGTCAAATAATAAATTCCTTGGAAAGTGTTGGTATGGAAGGCACCGATGGATACTGCCAGCCATGGAAAGTGAAAGTATGGTGGAAAAAGGAACAAACTTTAATTTCTGTGTGGGAACCACCTATCATATATTTAGCATGGAAAGTGGTGGGAACTCTAAGTCATTTTTGTTGGTGGGAAAAGTATGCCTCTCAAAATGTTTGTATCTCTCGTTTTTCACTTTGAGCTCTGGCACCTCTACAAATCCCTACCTCCCTCTGCGAAGGGCCTTTCTTTTACTTTATGCAAAAAAAAATTGAATTTGAGTCTCCATCTTCTCTTATAAAGCACCAACTAGGAGGCACTATGATCGTACTTGAATGTTGGGTATAGTTCATATGTGAGTCTATTTCATGAATGGATCAATGATTAAGCATGATGGGATAGGGATAACTTATTTTAGCGTTGATATTTTGAAAGACTTGGTTGCTTGTTGATATGCTTGAGTATTTAAGTTATCATGTCAAAACTAGACTATTGCTTTGAACAATATAAAAGTCCAAATGTCCATACTATAAAGAAAAGAATATGAGATGACATGTTAGGCAGCATTCCACATCAAAAATTCTGTTTTTATCATTTACCTACTAGACGACGAGAAGGAATTAAGCTTGGGGATGCTGATACGTCTCCAACATATGTATAGTTTTTGATTGTTCCATGTTGTTATATTATCAATCTTAGATGTTTTATAATCATTTTATAGCCATTTTATATCATTTTTTTGTATTAACGTATTGACATAGTGCCAAGTGCCAGTTGTTGTTTTTTTGCATGTTTTTTTAATCGCAGGAAGTCAATACCAAACGGAGTCCAAATGCAATGAAACTTCACAGAGATTTTTTTTGGACAAGAAGACACACAATGGGCCAAGGCAGCGCCTAGGGGGTGCTCCGAGGGGAGCACAACCCACCAGGGTGCGCCAGGAGGCCCAGGCGTGCCCTGGTGGGTTGTGCCCACCTCGGGTGCCCCCCGGACCGCCTCTTTGCTCTATAAATACCCCAATATTCCAGAAACCCTTGGGGAGTCGACGAAAATCAATTCCTGTCGCCGTAGAGTCCAGACCACCAGATCCAATCTAGACACCATCACAGAGGGGTTCACCACTTCCATTTGCGCCTCTTCGATGATGCGTGAGTAGTTCTTTGTAGACCTTCGGGTCCGTAATTAGTAGCTAGATGGCTTCCTCTCTCTTGTTTGATTATCAATACAATGGTATCTTGGAGATCCATATGATGTAACTCTTTTTGCAGTGTGTTTGTTGGGATCGGATGAACTTTGAGCTAGTGATCAGATCTATCTTTTTATCCATGAAAGTTATTTGGATCTTCTTTGATCTCTTATATGCATGATTGCTTATAGCCTCGTATTTCTTCTCCGATATTTGGTTTTTTTAGCCAACTTGATCTATTTATCTTGCAATGGGAAGAGGTGCTTTGTAGTGGGTTCGATCTTACGGTGCTTGATCCCGGTGACAGAAGGGGAACCGACACGTATGTATCGTTGCTACTAAGGATAAAACGATGGGGTCTATCTCTACATAGATACATCATGTCTACATCATGTCATCATTCTTATTGCATTACTCCGTTTCCCCATGAACTTAATACACTAGATGCATGCTGGATAGCGGTCGATGTGTGGAGTAATAGTAGTAGATGCAGGTAGGAGTCGGTCTACTTATCTTGGATGTGATGACTATATAATGATCATTGCCTGGATATCGTCGTGATTATTTTAATTTCTATCAATTGCCCAGTAGTAATTTGTTCTTATTTATTTTATTTGGCGTTTAATCTATCAATCTACTGCAATTTATTCATGTCCGTTTTGCCAATTTCTGGCACCGTTACCCGAAAGGGATTGACAATCCCTTTGATACGTCGGGTTGCGAGTAGTTGTTATTTGTGTGTAGGCGCTACTTATGTGTTGTTGTTTGGTTCTCCTACTGGTTCGATAACCTTGGTCTCATCATCGAGGGAAATACCTATCGGCGTTGTGCTGCATCATCCCTTCCTCTTTGGGGAAATACTGACGTAGCTTCAAGCCGCATCAATATGGTGATGCAATTCTATGATTAACGTCATACTTAGCAAGCATTTTACGGAAAGCGCCATGAATAAAATGTGAACCGCCATCAGTCATTAAATATCTAGGGACTCCAAACCTCAGAAAAATAACTTCTTTAAGCATCTTAATAGAAGTGTTATGATCAACACTACTAGTTGGAATAGCTTCTACCCATTTAGTTACGTAATCAACAACAACTAAAATATGTGTATACACATTAGAGGAAGGAAAAGGTCCCATATAATCAAAGCCCCAAACATCAAATGGTTCAATAACAAGTGAATAATTCATAGGCATTTCTTGACTTCTACTAATATTACCAATTCTTTTACATTGATCACAAGACAAGACAAACTTATAGGCATCCTTGAAGAGAGTAGGCCAATAAAAACTGGATTGCAATACCTTATGTGCAGTTCTATCTCCAGCATGGTGTCACTTGCGTAGGATCTGTTCCTGTTCATGCTCAGGTACACAACGTCTAATAACACCATCTACTCCTTTATAAAGATGTGGGTCATCCCAAAAGTAATGCCTCAAATCATAGAAAAACTTTTTTCTTTTGTTGGTATGTGAAACTAGGTGGTATAAATTTAGCAACAATATAATTAGCATAATCAGCATACCATGGAGTATTATGAGAAGCATTTATGACATTTAATTGCTCATCAAGAAAGGTATCATCAATAGGTAGTGGGTCATCAAGAACATTTTCTAACCTGGACAAGTTGTCTACAATGGGGTTCTCAGCTCCCTTTCTATCAACAATATGCAAATCAAATTATTGTAGCAAGAGAACCCATCTAATAAGTCTAGGTTTAGAATCTTTCTTTTCCATAAGATATTTAATAACAGCATGACCAGTGTGAACAGTTACATTGGAATCAACAATATAAGGTATGAACTTATCACACGCAAATACAACTGCTAAAAATTCTTTTTCAGTGGTAGCATAATTTCTCTGGGCACTGTCTAGAGTTTTGCTAGCATACTGAATAACATTTAATTTCTTATCAACTCTTTGTCCTAGAACAACACCAACAACATAATCACTAGCATCACACATAATTTCAAAGGGTAAATTCCAATCAGGTTCATGAACAATAGGTGCAGAGATCAAGGATTTCTTAAGTATTTCAAATGATTCTAAACAATCATCATCAAAAACAAAAGGAACATCTTTTTGTAAGAGATTAGTGAGAGGCCTAGAAATTTTAGAGAAGTCTTTAATAAACCTTCTGTAGAAACCAGCATGACCAAGGAAACTTCTTATACCTTTGATATCTTTAGGACAAGGTATCTTTTAAATAGCATCTATTTTAGCTTTATCAACTTCAATACCTCTTTCAGAAACTTTATGCCCCAAGACAATATCTTCATTAACCATAAAGTGGCACTTTTCCCAATTCAAGACAAGATTAGTTTCTTCACATCTCTGCAAAACTTGGTCAAGGTTGCTTAAGCAATCATAAAAAGTTCCATAAATAGAGAAATCATCCATGAAAACCTCAACAATCTTTTCACAAAAGTCATAGAATATAGCAGTCATACATCTTTGAAAGGTAGCAGGTGCATTGCATAAACCGAATGGCATACTTCACTACTAGGAAAAGACTAATTAGTGGCGCACGTATTTTTGCAATTAATGGCAGCCCGAGCACGCTTAACATCGCAGTTCTATCCAACCCCAGCACCAACTCACTTAACAGGCACTTGTTGATATATTTATCATATCAATCCTATTAAACCTTGTTGATGTCTAGGACTTTGTTCATGTTCATGAGTGTGATGAAATTTTGAAGAAATATTTCAAACTTCCCGGTCATATTACGTATCATATTTTGAAAACAAAATCCAAAAAAATTTGAAACCAATTTTTTTTCTGTTACTAGTGGCGCATCTAGCAAATGGTGCGCCACTACTAAGTTTGAATTTTTTTCATTCCCCCCTCTAGATCTTAAAAGCCCCGTATCTTTCGTTCTGTTAGGTTTTTGGGGATTCTTAAAATCTTGAACAAAAGTTCCCCCCGTTCAATTCGGATGTAATTTTTCGAGTAGATGATTTTTCATATAAAAAACTTTTTAATCTGAGTTCGTATGCAAAAGTTATTCCCATTTTACTAAATTCTAGAGAGATTTTGCAAATAAAGTCGAAATTCATATTTGTAAATTTTCCCAACAACTAGACCACATATCACATGGGAAACTTATTTTCTTTTATTTTTTTGACATTTCCATCATTTTCTTTTATTTTTTCTAAAACTGAAAGGGCGGTCCACTAGGGGGGTGTTGGAAAGAAAGTTAGTAAAAAAATTGTTAGTAGTGGCTAGACCCGGTCATGGACAACCCGGCCTGCCGGCCCGAACCCGAAGCCCAACATTCGGGCCGGGCTCGGGCTCCATTTTCTGACCCCGAAGCCCGGCCCGAAAGCCCAAATAAAGCCCAAAATATGTATAAAAACATATTTTGTTCAAAATATAGGTATAGTAAATTAATATAATATCCCGAAAATGATTAATTTAATTAAAATATGTCACTGTTCATGTACTTCAGGCCGGGCTCGGGCTTGGGATTTTATCTTCGGGCTTTGTCAAGCCCGGCCCAAACCCGACCTGACCCGACGTTTGCCCGGGTTTATTAGTGGCACACCGTGGCTGTGGTGCGCCATTACTAGTTTGAACTAGTAATGGCGCACTATACATTGGTGCACCATTACTAGTTTTGAAAAAAAGTAAAAAAATGTTAGTAGTGGCGCACAGAGTGTGTGGTGCGCCAATGGCGCACTATGCCCTGGTGCGCCATTACTAGTTTTGGAAAAAAATTGTTAGTAGTGGCGCACCGTGGGTGTGGTGCACCATTAGTGATATGGACATTAATGGCGTACCTACACATGGTGCGCCACTGCTATATAGCAGTGGCGCACCACATATGTGGTGCGCCATTAATGTCCTTATTAGCTATAGCCCTTTTCCTAGTAGTGCGTCTATAAGCAAAGGTACCGAAAGGGCAAGTAAAAGTGGTTTTCTCTTGATCCTCTTTTGAAACAGGTATTTGAGAGAAACCAGAATAACCATCTAGAAAGAAAAAATGAGTGTGTTTGGATAGTCTTTCTAGCATTTGATCAATAAAAGGTAGAGGGTAATGATATTTTCTAGTAGCTTTATTTAATTTGCGGAAATCAATTATCATTCTATAACCTGTAACAATTCTTTGAGGAATCAATTCATTCTTATCATTAGGAACAGCAGTAATACCTCCCTTCTTAGGGACACAGTGAACATGGCTTACCCATTGACTATTGGCAATGGGATAAATTATACCTGCCTCTAGAAGCTTTAGTATGTCATTTCTTACCACTTCTTTCATCTTAGGATTTAACCATTGTTGATGATCAACAACTGGCTTAGCATCTTTCTCCAATTTAATTTTGTGCTGACATAGTGTGGGACTAATGCCCTTAAGATCATCAAGAGTATATCCAATAGCGGCACAGTGTTTCTTTAGAGTTTTCAATAATTTCTTTTCTTCGTGCTCTCGAAGGTTAGCACTAATAATAACAGGATATATCTTCTTTTCATCAAGATAAGCATATTTCAGAGTATCAGGTAATGGTTTAAGCTCAAACACGGGATCACCCTTAGGTGGAGGAGGATCTCCAAGGATTTCAAGAGGCAAATTGTGTTTCAAAATAGGTCCTTGATTAAAGAATACTTCATCTATTTCCCTTCTTTCATTCATAAACATATCATTTTCATGGTCTAGCAAATATTTTTCTAAAGGATCAATAGGAGGCACGGCAATAGAAGCAAGACCAATAATTTCATCCTTACTAGGCAATTCTTTATCGTGGGGTTGTCTACGATATTTAGAGAAATGAAAATCATGAGACATATCCCCTAAACCAACAGTAGCAATATTTTTCTCGCAGTCTATCTTAGCATTAACAGTGTTCAAGAAGGGTCTACTAAAAATTATCTTGTGGGGAACCAAGAACAAGAAAATCAGTAGGGTATTTTACTTTCCCACACAAGACTTCAACATCTCTAACAATCCCAATTGGTGGTATAGTATCTCTATTGGGAAGCTTAATAGTAACATCAATATCTTCTATCTCAACAGGTGCAATATCATTCATAATTTCTTTATATAAGGTATAATGAATTGCACTAACACTAGCACCCACATCACATAAGACATGATAAAAATGATCTCCTATTTTAACAGAAACAACAGACATGCCAACAACATGTCTATGTTTACCTTTCATATCGGGTTTAGCAATTCTAGCAGCTTCATCACAGAAATAAATAACATGCCCATCAATATTATCAACCAAGAGATCTTTAACCATAGCAATACTAGGTTCAACTTTAATTTGTTCAGCAGGTTTGGGTGCTCTAATATTGCTTTTGTTAACAACAGTTGAAGCTTTAGCATGATCCTTTATTCTAACAGGGAAAGGTGGTTTTTCAATATAAGTAGTAGGAACAATAGGATCAACATTATAAGTAATATTTTCTTCTTCAACTTTAATAGGTTCAACTACTTTAACCTCAAGGGGAGGATGATATTTAAACCACTTCTCCTTAGGGAGATCGACATTAGTAGCAAAAGATTCACAAAAGGAAGCTACTATCTCAGAGTCAAGTCCATATTAAGTGCTAAAATCACGAAAAGCATCGGTATGCATAAACGATTTAACACAATCAAACTTAACGTTTATACCTGACTCCTTACCTTCGACAAGATCCCAATATTCAGAGTTGCATTTAATTCTTTCCAATAAATCCCATTTGAATTCAATATCCTTCTTCATATAGGAACCAGTACAAGAAGTATCGAGCATGGATCGATCATTATGAGAAAGCCAAGCATAAATTTCTTGAATAATAATTTCTCTTGAGAGATCATGATTAGGGCATGAATATACCATTAACTTAAGCCTCCCTCAAGCTTGAGCGACACTTTCTCCTTCACGAGGCCAAAAATTATATATATATATATATATAATTCCAATCACGATGAACCAGATGCATAGGATAAAACTTGTGATGAAATTCCAATTTCAATCAATTGTAGTTCCATGATCCAATATCATCCAATAGCCTATACCATGTCAATGCCTTTCCCTTCAAAGATAAAGGGAAGACCTTCTTATTGACAACATCCTCGGGCATACCTGCAAGCTTAAATAATCCACATAGATTAGGTGCATATCGGGATCTAATGCTCCATCTCCTGCATAAGGATTAGCTAGCAGTTTCTCTATCGTACCCGAAGGAATTTCATAATAAATATTTTCAGTAGGTGCAGTAGGCTGAGGAGCAACTAATTGTGGTTCCGGTCGAGGTGAAGATACCCCGAACAAGCCCCTCAAAGGATTATTTTCCATAGTAACAAGTGACAGTAAATTTCAGCACACTATATAAATGTTTCCTTGCCAAATTCCCCTTACTAAAGGCGCTTCACTCCCCAGCAACATCACCAGAAAAGAGTCTTGATGACCCACAAGTATAGGGGATCTATCG
The DNA here is from genome assembly GCF_003073215.2 of Triticum urartu. NCBI lineage: Eukaryota > Viridiplantae > Streptophyta > Magnoliopsida > Poales > Poaceae > Triticum > Triticum urartu. The sequence goes on along the minus strand of NC_053023.1, from coordinate 728,279,336 downwards.
TAGTCCTTTCGATAAGTAAGAGTGTCAAACCCAACGAGGAGCAGAAGGAAATTACAAGTGGTTTTTAGTAAAGTATTCTCTGCAAGCACTGAAATTATCGATAATAGATAGTTTTGTGATAAGATAAATCATAACGGGTAACAAGTAAATAAAGTAACTAAGGTGCAGCAAGGTGGCTCAATCCTTTTTGTAGCAAATGACAAGCCTGGACAAACTCTTATAATAAGCAAAGCGCTCCTGAGGACACATGAGAATTGTTGTCAAGTTAGTTTTCATCATGCTCATATGATTTGCATTCGTTACTTTGATAATTTGATATGTGGGTGGACCGGTGCTTGGGTGCTACCCTTCCTTCGACAAGCCTCCCACTTATGATTAACCCCTCTCGCAAGCATTCGCAACTATGAAGGAAGTATTAAGGTAAACCTAACCATAGCATGAAACATATGGATCCAAATCGGCCCTTTACGAAGCAACGCATAAACTGGGGTTTAAGCTTCTATCACTCTAGCAACCCATCATCTACTTGTTACTTCCCAATGCCTTCCCCTAGGCCCAAATAATGGTGAAGTGTCATGTAGTCGACGTTCACATAACACAACTAGAGGAGAGACAACATACATCTCATCAAAATATCAAACGAATACCAAATTCACATGATTACTTATAACAAGACTTCTCTCATGTCCTCAGGAACAAACGTAACTACTCACAAAGCATATTCATAATCATAATCAGAGGAGTATTAATTATCATTAAGGATCTGAAAATATAATCTTCCACTGGATAAACCAACTAGCATCAACTACAAGGAGTAATCAACACTACTAGCAACCCATAGGTACCAATCTGAGGTTTTGGGACCAAGATCGAATACAAGAGATGAACTAGGGTTTGATAGGAGATGGTCCTGGTGAATATGTTGATGGAGATTGACCCCCTCTTGATGAGAGGATCGATGGTGATGACGATGGCGATGATTTCCCCCTCCCGGAGGGATGTTTCCCCGGCAAAACAGCTCCGCCGGAGCCCTAGATTGGTTCTGCCCAGGTTCCGCCTCGAGACAGCGGCGCTTCATCCCGAAAGCTTTTTCTTGATTTTTTCCAGGGTAAAAGACACCATATCGCCAAAGATGGGCACCGGAGGCCAGCCAAGGGGCCCACAAGGTCGGGGGGGGCGCCCTCCACCCTTGTGGCTGGCTGGTGGCCCCCCTCTGGTACTTTCTTCGCCCAATATTTTTTATATATTCCAAAAACATGATCCGTGAAGTTTCAGGACTTTTGGAGTTGTGCAGAATAGGTCTCTAATATTCGCTCCTTTTCGAGTCCAGAATTCCAGCTGCCGGCATTCTCCCTCTTCATGTAAACCTTATAAAATAAGAGAAAAAAAGGCATAAGTATTATGATATAACGTGTAATAATAGCCCATAATGCAATAAATATAAATATAAAAGCATGATGCAAAATGGATATATCAACGTGATAGGAACAAAGCGGACCAGTGGTTTGTTTACATCCAAATAAACCTGCACTCTTAATGTACTGGAAGGATTAATCCTACCCTCATTCACAATGACCGTAAATGTGGCTCACCCACCTTGGTCGCAACCTTCTCCGCTAGTTCCTTTTTCCTCGTCAAACCGTTCGGCAAGCCCTTGATACTAGCCCACACCGGCACTTTGTTCAGTCTATACATAGATACATCACAGAAACCATCATTCTCCTGGATCACAACTGGTGCGTTTTTGAAAACCCATGGACCACCATCCATAATTCTTCTCCAGTCTCCCAAAAAGTGGCATTGCACTGAGAACAGATTAGGCCCTTTAATGTTAAAGGTCACTCCCTATGCTGAAGACCATGCGTTGCGCATCTGATTCAGTAGTGCATCATGGCTGAACGGGCGTGTAGTGTGCACCCGAAAGAGGCCCAACCAACGCACTTCTTTGATCAATTCATCAACTTCTTATGAGAAATCAAGATCCTCCTCTTCTTTACCATGTAAAGTCATGCCTGCAAACTGATCTTCAAAGTCAGCTTCAGGACCAAAGTAGTCCCCATAGTCTTCCTCTGCATCCCCCTGTCTGGATTGGTTTTTGCCACTCCCCAGACCCTCATCTCCATCCCCCTTTTCCGGCCTTGCCTTATCTTGTTCGTCATTCTCCGTCCCTTGATCTGGCCCCAAACTCACTCCCATCTCACTTCCTTCCACTTCCACCACTACCTCCTTCTCCCTCTCTTACCTTCCCCCATCTATTTGACCCAGTGGATTTGCCATAGGAGCAAGCCTGCACAACCAAGCAGGGCAGCCCCCTTGACCGCCGTAGGCACTCCAGCCGTCGGCGGAATTTTTGGTGGACTCTAGCGGCAGCCGCCAGAGGAAAGGGGCCCAATAAATGACTGAATTGACCGATATTTTGAAATGTGCCCAAAATACAAGGGGCCCAATAAACCCTGATGGAACTAGTAGTAAAGATACCTAAGTTTTGCACCCCTACTAGAAATCTAGTTGCCAATGGGTTTACTTGGCAACTAGAACAATTAAATCTCAGCATTGATATGTTATGATTGAGTGGGAATTTTAAACAAATTTGTATGCTTACTATTAGGAAGCTGTGGTCTTGTATGATATGGTTTTAAACATAGATAAATTTGAGTGGAAGTTATATCTTACCTCTTGCAACAAATCAAAACATGTACCATATCTATTGATCAGTAACACCACACCAATGTCAGGTGATACCCACTTTCCCTGTAATTTTCATGCCCACGAGAAGCCACACTCCATCCATTCTAAAATGGATACATGTCATGGAATTATCACGGCAGATGTCCTAGTGTGAGGACTTAGTCATGGAGCCATCGCGTTGAGGTTAGCTTAGAGGGGTTAATCAGGACAAAGGACACGAGGAGTTTATACTGGTTTGACCCCATACGATGAAGGTAAAATCCTAGTCCAGTTTGTAGTTGGTATTGCTAGGGTTTCGATTAGCAGGGAGCGAATACGCTTGACCCGGATCTTGATATGTTGTTTCTTGTCCTAAGCCGCCGCTAGGTCGTCCCCTTATATACACGGGTTGACGCCCTATGGCCCTCAGAGTCCCGGCCGGTTTATACAACGTACCCGGCTCGGTGACCTATCTCTTATGCCTTACAATACAAGTTTTACATACATGGCGGTTTATAATCATGGGCCTTAAGCCTCCTTCGGGTCTGGGCCCTCTACCAAGCCTATCTATGAACCGCCATATGAACTTGGGCTTCATCGAGACGGATCATCATAGGGATGACCCGGCCCCTCCTGGGCGGGTCATACCTAATAGTTATATCCCCAACATTAGGCCCCAGGTTGATTTGAACTTGTTCATGTCAATCTGCAAGACTTAGAAAAATCCTTCCATATCCACTGCAACAACTTTGTAACCCGCCATGAAGTCATCTCCAAGAATTTCGGAAACCCGTCACGACGTCGTCTTTAACGGATCTTTATCTTAATGTCTTCCTGAAAATCGAGGCATCCAATTAGCTGGATAACCATCATTTGGCCTCCTCGTCTTTCGCGCCTGCTTGTTTCCTGTCTCCTTATAAATAGGACTTGAAAGCCATCTTCCATTCTTCTCCTTCTTATTTCTTCCTCCTCGCAACGCGACGTCCTGCACGAACCTCGCCACCGTCAACCTCCGTCTTCGACCTCAACTCCGGCCGCTGCATCGCCCTAAGTGGACCAGAGAACTACAGCGCCACCCCGATGTCTGAACAGCATCGGTAAGCTTTCCATTCCTCATCACGGACCCGTCATTAGGGTTTGTTGGTGTTCTTCAGTGTTCATCACTGTCCTTCCTTTTTCTTTGTTTAGATCCATAGGTTAGATCCAAAAGCTATAGGAATCTTGCGTTGTAGCAGTTTCAGTACTTGTTTTAATACTAGAACATATCCCCACCGCGACAGATCTTCTCTAGGGCTCCTCTGCTCTTCCTCTGTCACTTATTGTAGATGAATTTATCCCCCTTTTTGGAACAGCGGTAGATCCAAATTTATAACCTCAATCTGCGGAATCTGTTTGAACCAACACTTAGCAAATTCTGTTTTCGATAACTCTTGAATATCTTAGTCATGGCGGCTTACTCCGCCGGCTTATCTTTACTTCATATATCATTAGCCCTTACCTAAGCCGCCATTATAAACATGCACTGTATTTGTTGACTTGCAATCCTACCAACTAACTTGAGCCGGCAAATTATTTCCTCTTAGATTGTCCTTTCATCATGCTGCCAAAGACGATGACAACTTGCAACCGGGTCCCTTCCACAGTCACCGAGAGCACCTTGAAAGATTTTGTCACTATCGGATACTTACCGGAAAAAACTGTCATGCCTTACCGCGCTCCTAACCCGGCTGAAGAGAGACCTCAGCCGACGGATGGTGAAATTATTGTCTTCACTGATCATATGAACCGGGGCTTCTCGCCGCCCAGCTCAAAATTCTTTAGAGATGTTCTACATTTTTTCAAGCTTCATCCGCAAGATATCGGACCCAATTCCATATCAAACATCTGTAACTTCCAAGTTTTTGCAAGGTTTATCTTCAAGAAGAACCTACTGTTGAGCTCTCTAGAGAATATTTCTACCTGAACCGCCAGAACGAATATACCAACGGTCCCAGCTTGGAACTTGGCGGGATTTCGATTCAACGCAGACGAGATGCCATCTTCCCTTTAGTAGTCTTGACAAGCCATCCCAAGGACTGGAATCAAACATGGTTCTACTGCAAAGACACCTCGCCGTCTGATGAAAATCCAATGTCGGGTTACCGCGCTAAGCGTCTTGACGCCAAATACCAACTCCCTGATAAACTTACTGCCGCCGAACGCAAGAAACTTGTCCCCACAATTAAAAAAGTTCAAGCCTTGCTGGGAAATGGCTTAACTGGAGTTGACTTGATCCGCTGTTGGGTCACATGGCGGATCATCCCTCTGAGCCGCCGATCCGGTTTGATGTGTAGCTATATCGGAGGAACAGATGATCCATTACGTAATAGCTCCCTGTGTCTGACCGAAGAAGCCATTGTTGAAATGGCAACCACTCTTGTCAATAGCAAGTATGAAGACTGCAACATAGTAGGGTTGAATCCTTTCTACAAGCTTAACTCGACGCTAGAGGTAAATCTTCTTGACTTCTTTTTCCACAGCAGTTAAGTATTTGCGTGAATTTAAACATGCTATCTTTCCACAGGCTAAATCTGACTTTTGGAAAGTCAAATATGACCATGAGGCTGCCAAAAAAGCTAGAGCTGCTGCGATAGCCGCCAAGAAGACTGTCAGAAACTCTAAGAAGAAACCAACTGCCTCTGAGTTACTCAAGCTGGATGACACCTCTGAGTCGGAGGTAGCCCTTGACTCTCTTGGCCTGTTTTTTTAACAACCTTATTGACACTGACTATTGCCGGGATGACACGGGGACCAGCCAGGCAGTCAAAGAAGAGGTAACTATTATTTCCTCCGACTCAGAACCTTTACCAAGGCAGAAACTTCGGTGGGTAACTCGGAAAGTAAGGCTTTCACACCCCTTGGCTTATTTAGATCCTCATTTTCTTTTGAAACGACAGCAACAAGAGAGCTGCCGCCAGACCCGGACCGGTGGAGATGACGATTTACCATTCAGCTTACCGAAAACTCCTTAGAAACGTCAAAATGAGTTTCTTTTTAACCTTAACCCTTGTATCGACCAACAAGTTACTTTTATTAATCACTCAATTGTGATTCCACTCTTCCAGGAGATTTCTCGTTCCCCCTTTGGTGATTCTTCACAAACTCAACTACCGGCTTTTAAGACCGCCCCGGGTAAAGATAATTATCCTTCTTCTGCACCTTTATATCCGCATTATTATACTGATTAATCCAAATTCTTTTTAGCGGTTGATCACCCACAAGTATAGGGGATCTATCGTACTCCTTTCGATAAGTAAGAGTGTCGAACCCAACGAGGAGCAGAAGGAAATGATAAGCGGTTTTCAGCAAGGTATTGTCTCAAGCACTGAAATTATAGGTAACATATAGTTTTGTGATAAGATAATTGGTAACGAGCAACAAGTAACAAAAGTAAATAAAGTGCAGCAAGGTGGCCGAATCCTTTTTGTAGCAAAGGACGAGCCTGGACAAACTCTTATATGATGTAAAGCGCTCCCGAGGACACATGGGAATATCGTCAAGCTAGTTTTCATCACGTTCATATGATTCGCGTTCGGTACTTTGATAATTTGGTATGTGGGTGGACCGGTGCTTGGGTACTGCCCTTACTTGGACAAGTATCCCACTTATGATTAACCTCTATTCCAAGCATCCGCAACTACAACAAAAGTATTAAGGTAAACCTAACCATAGCATGAAACATGTGGATCCAAATCAGCCCCTTACGAAGCGACGCATAAACTAGGGTTTAAGCTTCTGTCACTCTAGCAACCCATCATCTACTTATTACTTCCCAATGCCTTCCTCTAGGCCCAAATAATGGTGAAGTCTCATGTAGTCGACGTTCACATAACACCACTAGAGGAGAGACAACATACATCTCATCAAAATATCGAACGAATACCAAATTCACATGACTACTAATAGCAAGACTTCTCCCATGTCCTCAGGAACAAACGTAACTACTCACAAAGCATATTCATGTTCATAATCAGAGGGGTATTAATATGCATATAGGATCTGAACATATGATCTTCCACCAAGTTAACCAACTAGCATCAACTACAAGGAGTAATCAACACTACTAGCAACCCACAGGTACCAATCCCGGACTTATAGACAAGAATTGGATACAAGAGATGAACTAGGGTTTGAGATGAGATGGTGCTGGTGAAGATGTTGATGGAGATTGACCCCCCCCCTCCCGATGAGAGGATCGTTGGCGATGACGATGGCGATGATTTCCCCCTCCCGGAGGGAAGTTTCCACGGCAGAACAGCTCCGCCAGAGCCCTAGTTTGGTTCCGCCTAGGTTCCGCCTCATGGCGGCGGAGTCTCGTCCGGAAAGATGGCTTATGATTTTTTTTTCCTCATCGAAAGACTCCATATAGTCGAAGATGGACATCGGAGGGCCACCAGGGGGCCCACGAGGTAGGGGGCGCGCCCAGGGGGTAGGGCGCGCCCCCACCCTCGTGGGAATGGTGTGGCCCCCCCTGGTGAACTTCTTGCGCTCAGTATTTTTTATATATTCTGAAAATGACTTCTGTGAAGTTTCAGGACTTTTGGAGCTGTGCAGAGTAGGTCTCTAATATTTGCTCCTTTTCTAGCCCAGAATCCCAGTTGCCGGCATTCTCCCTCTTTATATAAACCCTGTAAAATAAGAGAGAATAGGCATAAGTATTGTGACATAATGTGTAATAACAGCCCATAATGCAATAAATATCGATATAAAAGCATGATGCAAAATGGACGTATCAACTCCCCCAAGCTTAGACCTCGCTTGTCCTCAAGCGAAAGCCGAAATCGAAAAATATGTCCACATGTTTAGAGATAGAGGTGTTGATGAAAATAAAATATGGGCATGAGGGCATCATGATCATTCTTAGAACAACAACTTATATAATTCTTGTCATATGATCTCTTATGCTAGAGTAACAATTCAATCACAATTTCAAGTATGAATCATAAACTTCATTGAAAACTAACAAACTATAATCTCAGTCATTGGAGCAATTGCAATTTATCATAACATAGGAAAGAGTCAATATAAGAGCTTTTCAGCAAGTCCACATACTCAACTATCATATAGTCTTTCACAATTGCTAACACTCACGCAATACTTATGGGTATGGAGTTTTAATCGGACACAGAGAAAGATAGGGGCTTGTAGTTTTGCCTCTCAACGTTTTACCTCAAGGGTAATGTTAAACTCACATCCAATTAGCCATATATACCAGGATCTTTCCAACATATTGTGCTTGCCAAAAGATAAAATGTAAAAAGGAAAGGTGAAGATCACCATGACTATTATGTAAGGTAGGAGATAAAAGTAAAAGATAGGCTCTTCGCAGAGGGAAGCAGAGGTTGTCATGCGCTTTTATGGTTGGATGCACAAAATCTTAATGCGAAAGAACGTCACTTTATATTGCCACTTGTGATATGGACCTTTATTATGCAGTTTGTCGCTTTTATTTCTTCCATATCACACGATCGTATAAAGCTTATTTTCTCCCACACTAATAAGTCATACATATTTAGAGAGCAATTTTTATTGCTTGCATCGATGACAACTTACTTGGAGGATCTTACTCAATCCATAGGTAGGTATGGTGGACTCTCATGGCAAAACTGGATTTTGGGATATTTGGAAGCACAAGTAGTATCTCTACTTGGTGCAAAGAATTAGCTAGCATGAGAGGGAAAGGCAAGCTCAACCATGTTGGATGATCCATGACAATATAATTTATCTCAGATGTAAGAAAACATAACCCATTATGTTGTCTTCCTTGTCCAACGTCAACTCTTTAGCATGTCATATTTTAATGAGTGCTCACAATCATAAAAGATGTCCAAGATAGTATATTTATATGTGAAGACCTCTCTTTCTTTATACTTCCTATTAATTGCAACGATGACCTAAACTATGTTTGTCAACTCTCAACAACTTTTATTCATCATACTCTTTCTATGTGAATTCATTACTCTCCATAAGATCCATATGATCTCTTTTATTTCCTTTTTATTCTTTCTCTTTTATTTTATTCACTCAAGATCATGGCAAAATAATCAAGCCCTTGACTCAACACTAATCTTTATTATATATAGCTCACGGACTCGATTACATAGAAGGATCATAAAGCAAAACTCACAACTAGATCATACTAAAACTTTATTCTACTAGATCAAGATATTACCTAAAGGATCGAACTAAGAAAAACGGTTAAGATAGAAGTGATGGTAATACGATACCGGGGCACTCCCCCAAGCTTGGCAGCTGCCAAGGGGAGTGCCCATACCCATATGATTATGTCTCCTTTTCCGGGGATGGTGATGTGATATTCTTGGCGATGATGCCCCTCAGGATACGATTCTCCTCCTCGAGCTTATTGACTTGCTGCTTGAGGTCCATTATTTCCTTTCGAAGTTTTCCTGTAATAGCCAAAGCTCCCTGCACCCAAGGGTGTTGCATAGCTGCGGGAGAACCAGTGGCACTCTTTTTCATATTCTCATAAGAAAGAAATCTAACATTGGAGGGGATAACCGAGTTTGGAATAGCCGAGCTCTGCAGTTCCCCCATTGTGAATCCAGCTCGGAAGCGGGAGGTGACTTCTTGATCCTCCTCCATGGCATCTATCCTCTTCAAATTAGCCTCCATCTCTTCCTCCGTTGCTGGCCCAAAGTGGTCAACATTGTTGTTTGTCATTGACCTCGGTGCTGGATGAGACACCCGGCTCTCCCCGACTGACTCTTGCGAAGACATCTTTCTCTAATCTGCAGCAGCAACAGCTCGAAACACAAACAGAGGATAATTGCGTGATACGGGAGTCAAAACATCCGGGAGATTATATAATGAACTTTTACCGAACAAAATACGTGTCGTGTAAGAAAACGAAGTCCGGAAAGCACACGAGGTGCCCACAAGGTAGGGACGCGCCCAGTGGGGTAGGGCCCGCCCTCCACCCTCGTGGAGCCCTCGTGTCCTTCTCGGACTGCTTCTTATTTTTCTAATTTTCTAAATATTCCAAAACGGAAGAAAATTGCCATTAGAACTGTTTTGGAGTCGGTTTACTTACCGTACCACATACCTATTCCTTTTCAGAGTCTGAAACGTTCTGGAAAGTGTCCCTTATGTATTCCTCCGGGGTTATGGTTTCAATAACATTGGTTTCAACATTTATAGGATTACCTGAGATATAATGTTTAATTCTTTGACCGTTCACCACCTTCGGATTTGTGCCTTCGAAGTTGTTGATTTTTATGGCATCGGAATGATAGACCTCCTCGATAACGTAAGGACCTTCCCATTTAGAGAGAAGTTTTCCTGTAAAAAATCTTAAACGAGAGTTGTATAGCAATACATAATCACCTACATTAAACTCATGCTTTTGTATTCTTTTGTCATGCCATCTTTTAACTTTTTCTTTAAACAACTTGGCATTTTCGTAGGCTTGGGTTCTCCATTCATCAAGTGAGCTAATGTCAAATAACCTCTTCTCACCGGCAAGTTTGAAATCATAATTGAGCTCTTTAATAGCCCAATAAGCCTTATGTTCTAGTTCGAGAGGTAAGTGACATGCTTTTCCATAAACCATTTATACGGAGACATACCCATAGGATTTTTATATGCAGTTCTATAGGCCCATAATGCATCGTCAAGTTTCTTGGACCAATTTTTTCTAGATCTATTAACAGTCTTTTGCAAGATTAATTTGAGTTATCTATTGCTCAATTCTACTTGACCACTAGACTATGGGTGATAAGGAGATGCAATTCTATGATTAACATCATATTTAGCAAGCATTTTACGGAAAGCACGATGAATAAAATGTGAACCACCATCAGTCATTAAGTATCTAGGGACTCCAAACCTTGGAAAAATAACTTCTTTAAGCATCTTAATAGAAGTGTTATGATCAGCACTACTGGTTGGAATAGGTTCTACCCACTTAGTAACGTAATCAACAACAACTAAAATATGTGTGTATCCATTGGAGGCAGGAAAAGGTCCCATATAATCAAAGCCCCAAACATCAAATGGTTCAATAACAAGTGAATAATTCATAGGCATTTCTTGACGTCTACAAATATTACCAATTCTTTGACATTCATCACAAGACAAGACAAACTTATGGGCATCCTTGAAGAGAGTAGGCCAATAAAAACCGGATTGCAATACCTTATGTGCAGTTCTATCTCCAGCGTGGTGTCCTCCATAAGCTTCGGAGTGACACTTGCGTAGGATCTGTTCCTGTTCATGCTCAGGTACACAATGTCTAATAACACCATCTACTCCTTCTTTATAAAGATGTGGGTCATCCCAAAAGTAATGCCTCAAATCATAGAAAAACTTTTTCTTTTGTTGGTATGTGAAACTAGGTGGTATAAATTTAGCAACAATATAATTAGCATAATCAGCATACCATGGAGTAGTACGAGAAGCATTTATGACATTTAATTGTTCATCAGGAAAGCTATCATCAATAGGTAGTGGGCCATCAAGAACATTTTCCAACCTAGAGAAGTTATCTGCAACGGGGTTCTCAGCTCCCTTTCTATCAATAATATGCAAATCAAATTCTTGTAGCAAGAGAACCCATCTAATAAGTCTAGGTTTAGCATCTTCCTTTTCCATAAGATATTTAATAGCAGCATGATCCATGTGAATAGTTACTTTAGAATCAACAATATATGGTCTAAACTTGTCATAAGCAAATACAACTGCTAGGAATTCCTTTTCAGTAGTAGCATAATTTCTCTGAGCATTGTCTAGAGTTTTACTAGCATATTGAATAACATTTAATTTCTTATCAACTCTTTGCCCTAGAACAGCACCTACGGCGTAATAACTAGCATCACACATAATTTCAAAGGGTAAATTCCAATCAGGTGGCTGAACAATCGGTGCAGAGATCAAAGCTTTCTTAAGTATTTCAAATGCTTCTACACAATCATCATCAAAGACAAATGGTATATCTTTTTGTAATAAATTAGTCAGAGGCCGAGAAATTTTTCAGAAGTCCTTAATGAACCTCCTATAAAAACCGGCATGACCAAGGAAACTTCTTATACCTTTGATGTCCTTGGGACATGGCATCTTTTCAATAGCATCAACCTTGGCTTTATCAACTTCAATACCTCTTTCAGAAACTTTATGCCCCAAGACAATACCTTCATTAACCATAAAGTGGCACTTTTCCCAATTCAAGAGAAGGTTAGTTTCTTCACATCTCTGTGAAACTTGATCAAGGTTGCTTAAGCAATCATCAAAAGAGGATCCATAGACGGAGAAATCGTCCATGAAAACCTCACAAATCTTTTCACAAAAGTCAGAGAATATAGCCATCCTGCATCTTTGGAAGGTGGCAGGTGCATTAGATAGACCAAAAGGCATGCGTCTATAAGCAAAAGTACCGAACGAGCAAGTAAAAGTGGTCTTAGATTGATCATCAGCTGACACAGGTATTTGAGAGAAAGCAGAATAACCATCTAGAAAGCAAAAATGTGTATGTTTGGATAATCTTTCTAGCATTTGATCAATAAAAGGTAAGGGGTAATGATCTTTTTTAGTAGCCTTATTTAATTTGCGAAAATCAATTACCATCTTATAACCTGTAATAATTCTTTTCGGAATCAATTCATCTTTATCATTAGGAACGATAGTAATACCTCCCTTTTTAGGGACACAATGGACATGACTTACCCACTGACTATCAGCAACGGGATAAATAATACCTGCCTCCAGAAGCTTTAGTATTTCCTTTCTTGCCACTTCTTTAATATTAGGATTCAGTCGTCGTTGGTGATCACGAACTGGTTTGGCATCTTTCTCCAAATTTATTTTGTGTTGACATAGTGTGGGACTAATGCCCTTAAGATCATCAAGAGTATATCCAATAGCAGCACGGTGCTTCTTCAAAGTTTTCAATAATCTGTCTTCTTCATGCTCTGAAAGGTTAGCACTAATAATAATAGGATATATCTTTTTCTCATCAAGATAAGCATATTTAAGAGTATCAGGTAACGGTTTGAGCTCAAACAAGGGATCACCCTTGGGTGGAGGAGGATCCCCTAGGATTTCAACAGGCAAATTGTGTTTCAGTATGGGTTCCTGTTTAAAGAATACTTCATCTATTTCCCTTCTTTCATTCATAAACATATCATTTTCGTGGTCTAGCAAATATTGTTCTAAAGGATCACTAGGAGGCACGGCAATAGAAGCAAGACCAATAATTTCATCTTTACTAGGCAATTCCTCTTCACGGTGTTGTCTACGAAATTTAGAGAAATTAAATTAATGAGACATATCACCTAAACCAATAGTAACAACATCCTTTTTGCAATCTATCTTAGCATTAACAGTGTTCAAGAAGGGTCTACCAAAAATAATGGGACAAAAGCTATCTTGTGGGGAACCAAGAACAAGAAAATCAGCAGGATATTTAGTTTTCCCACACAAGACTTCAACATCTCTAACAATTCCCATTGGTGAAATAGTATCTCTATTGGCAAGTTTAATTGTGACATCAATATCTTCTAACTCAGCGGGTGCAGTGTCATGCATAATTTCTTTGTATAAGTCAAAAGGTATTGCAATAGCACTAGCACCCATAGCACATATATAAGCCATGATAACAATGACCTCCTATTTTAACAGAAATAACAGGCATGCCTACCACAGCTCTATGTTTATCTTTAGCACAAGGTTTGGCCATTCTAACGGTTTCATTACAGAAATGAATAACATGCCCATCAATATTATCAGCCAAGAGATCTTTAACAATAGAAATATTAGGTTCAACTTTAATTTGCTTAGGAGGTGTATAAGTTCTAATATACTTTTACGAACCACAGTTGAAGCTTTAGCATGATCCTTTATCCTAACAGGGAAAGGTGGTTTCTCAACATAAGAAGTAGGAACAATAGGATCATTATAAGTGATAGTCTTTTTTTCAACTTTAATAGGTGCAGGTACTTTTACTTCTATGGGAGGATGATATTTAAACCACTTCTCCTTAGGGAGATCGATATGAGCAGCAAAAGATTCACAGAAAGATGCTACTATCTCAGAGTCAAGTCCATATTTAGTGCTAAATTTATGGAAAACACCCGTATCCATAAAAGATTTAACACAATCATACTTAGGTGTCATACCTGACTCCTTACCTTCGTTGAGGTCCCAATCTACAGAGTTGCGTTTAATTCTTTCCAATAAATCCCATTTGAATGCAATAGTCTTCATCATAAAAGAGCCAGCACAAGAAGTATCGATCATGGTGCGATTGTTATCAGAAAGCCGAGCATAAAAATTTTGAATAATCATTTCTCTTGAGAGCTCATGATTGGGGCATGAATATAACATTGATTTAAGCCTCCCCAAGCTTGAGTGATGCTTTCTCCTTCGCGAGGCCAAAAATTGTATATATAATTGCGACCACGATGAACAAGATGCATAGGATAAAACATCTGATGAAATTCCAATTTCAATCGTTTGTAGTTCCATGACCCCGTATCATCACATAGCCTATACCATGTCAATGCATCTCCCTTCAAAGATAAAGGGAAGACCTTCTTCTTAATAACATCTCTGGGCACACCTGCAAGCTTAAATAATCCACAAACTTCATCCACATATATTAGGTGCTCATCGGGATGTAATGTTCCATCTCCTGCAAAAGGTTTAGCTAGCGGTTTTTCTATCGTACCCGAAGGAATTTCAAAGCAGACATTTTCATTTTCAGCTGGTTCAGTAGGTTGAGGAGCAACTCTTTGCTCTACTGGTCCGGGTGAAGATACCCCGAACAAGCCCCTCAGAGGATTACTTTCCATAGTAACAAGTGACAGTAAATTTCAGCACACTATATAAATTTTTCCTTACCAAATTCCACCTACCAAAGGCGCTTCACTCCCCCGGCAACGGCGCCAGAAAAGAGTCTTGATGACCCACAAGTATAGGGGATCTATCGTAGTCCTTTCGATAAGTAAGAGTGTCAAATCCAATGAGGAGCAGAAGGAAATGATAAGCGGTTTTTAGGAAGGTATTCCAAGCACTGAAATTATAGGTAACAGATAGTTTTGTGACAAGATAATTTGTAACGAGCAACAAGTAACAAAAGTAAACAAAGTGCAGCAAGGTGGCCCAATCCTTTTTGTAGCAAAGGACAAGCCTGGACAAACTCTTATATGATGTAAAAGCGCTCCCGAGGACACATGGGAATATCGTCAAGCTAGTTTTCATCATGTTCATATGATTCGTGTTCAGTACTTTGATAATTTGGTATGTGGGTGGACCGGTGCTTGGGTGTTGCCCTTACTTGGACAAGCATCCCACTTATGATTTAACCTCTATTGCAAGCATCCGCAACTACAACAAAAGTATTAAGGTAAACCTAACCATAGCATGAAACATATGGATCCAAATCAGCCCCTTACGAAGCAACGCATAAACTAGGGTTTAAGCTTCTGTCACTCTAGCAACCCATCATCTACTTATTACTTCCCAATGCCTTCCTCTAGGCCCAAATAATGGTGAAGTGTCATGTAGTCGACGTTCACATAACACCACTAGAGGAGAGACAACATACATCTCATCAAAATATCGAACGAATACCAAATTCACATGACTACTAATAGCAAGACTTCTCCCATGTCCTCAGGAACAAACGTAACTACTCACAAAGCATATTCATGTTCATAATCAGAGGGGTATTAATATGCATATAGGATCTGAACATATGATCCTTCCAAGTAAACCAACTAGCATCAACTACAAGGAGTAATCAACACTACTAGCAACCCACAGGTACCAATCCCAGACTTAGAGACAAGAATTGGATACAAAAGATGAACTAGGGTTTGAGATGAGATGGTGCTAGTGAAGATGTTGATAGAGATTGACCCCCTCCCGATGGGAGGGTCATTGGCGATGACGATGGCGATGATTTCCCCCTCCCAGAGGGAAGTTTCCCTAGCAGAACAGCTCCGCCAGAGCCCTAGATTGGTTCCGCCAAGGTTCCGCCTCATGGCGGCGGAGTCTTGTCCGGAAAGATGGCTTATGATTTTTTTTCCTCATCGAAAGACTCCATATAGCAGAATATGGACATCGGAGGGCCACCAGGGGGCCCACGAGGTAGGGGGCGCGCCCAGGGGGTAGGGCGCGCCCCCACCCTCGTGGGCAGGGTGTGGCCCCCCTGGTGAACTTCTTGCACTCAGTATCTTTTATATATTCTAAAAATGACTTCCGTGAAGTTTCAGGACTTTTGGAGCTGTGCAGAATAGGTCTCTAATATTTGCTCCTTTTCCAGCCCAGAATCCCAGCTGCCGGCATTCTACCTCTTTATGTAAACCCTGTCAAATAAGAGAGAATAGGCATAAGTATTGTGACATAATGTGTAATAACAACCCATAATGCAATAAATAACGATATAAAAGGATGATGCAAAATGGACGTATCAGCAGTCAAGCAAAGCCCAAAAAAGCAAAGGTGACAAAGCCGGCTGAGGATCCGAAAACTGCTGAACCGGAGCAGCCAACTCTTGTACCGTAACATTCTGAAGCACCGGAAGATCCTGCTATCAACACTCGACCAGATTTACCTGAGCCGTCTGTTGACGAAACCATTCTTGATCCATTAACTGTTGAACCGTCAAGCTCAGCTATCCCGCGAGAGACTCACGGCGATGATGTTTTAATCACTGGCACCAGATTCATTGAACCGGGAAATCCAACTGTGCTGGCAAGACACGCCGCAAAACAAGAAGTCATGGAGAGGCAGAAAGTGAGGTTTGACATCTCCCACTATGCTCATCTGAGTATTAGTGAAGTGCTATCTGGTTATCTCAGTCAAGTGCACTCCACCCGTGATTCAGAATTTGAGATGGTTAAACAGATGCACCAAAAATATGAGGTACGTTCTCCAGCTTATATAAATTATATACCCTGCCAGCCTCCAAGTCTTCTGATTATCATAAGATTGAATGATCTGTAGACTTAAAAGACTTATAAGCCTCTGCCTTAGACATCCTCCAAGTCCGGTTTACCACTAAACCGGATGTTGATAGTATTTCTATTTGCATGTGTAGCCCCCAAGGGCCGGTTTAATTAGTATGAATGAGCCGGTCCTACTAGTCATTATGTAAAAGACCAAAATTTACCTACATACACTAGTGCAAAACCGGGCAATAGCACCGGTTCGTAAGGCCCTTTAGTGCCGGTTCGGTAACCACGTGGGGTAGGGCCAGTTCAGCATGAACCGGTGCTAAAGGGCAACCACGTGGCACGAGCCAGCTCCGTGGGCGCGTAGGACATTAGTACCGGTTGGTAACACCAACCGGTACTAAATGTTTGGGTGTGTTTTGGTTTTATTTTTATTTTTACTTTAATTTTGTGTTTTCAATTTAATTTAGTGATTGTTTTGCAATATAATGAGTTGTTAAATCATTAGGTGAATGTACCGCAGATTAGTTTGACTGGATGCATGTGGATCCTAGCTAAGTCATCAAGTATATGTCATATCCATATTATATATACTTGATCACCTAATTAAGTGATCGAGGTAATATGGATATGGCATATACTTGATCACTTAGCTAGAATCCATCAAGTTGAAACTAATCTGCGGTTTCTTTCATAAATGATATAATAAATCATCATCATCATCATCATCATCATATTAATATAAAAACTCTTGCATCATATATATCATCACCAACAACAGTTTTCATAGCTAGCTAAAAATCATCATATAATAGTCATCTCATTACCACTACTTAATCATCATATAGTCATTACCGCTATCTAATCACCACCAACACTAGCTTAAAGAAGAAACATTCACTTGTACCAGAAGCAATGATATCATCGAGTTCAACATGGTAATGATATTATAAGCGTTCATAACACCACAAAAGCAAATCACTCTTTGAGATTAAGTTCAGGACGAAGAACACGGACATGAGAGGACAAGTACAAAGAGCATGAACTAGCTAATTAATCACCCCTGCTGCTCTCTCAGGTAAAATAGCATAGAACATGTATAGCTTTCCTGATTCGTCATATTGGAGCATGCAGATGAACCTGTCTCCTAATCATGGGTTGCGCTTCTGATTGCTGCCCCCTAGTACTTCTCTGCGATCGTTCACAATTTTGCTCTAGTCATTTACTATTAAGCATTCCTCGCTATTAGAAATCATGAATGCACTAAAGTGCATTGTAGGATATCTTGGCCGTAAGCTAACAATATTCATGGTACCTTTAGTCTCGATCCAATCAGGCACAACATAAGCCAAGGGTTTCGAGTACTAGTGCATCGTCGGTAACGCCATCTGAGACCAAATCGGTCTTTTTCTTTGTCAACTCCGTTTGGATCCACCAGGGAAGATTACTACGGGAAGGACACGTCTCCGTCTCGATCGGCGCTTCCAAATCGGCCGCAGGTCACCTAGCCTCCGAGCCGCGGCGCCGACTCGCCACCAGCTGCTACACCTCTGCTGAGCCGTCTCCGAACAAATCGCCATGGCTCCAGGATCAGGCCACTTCAACCGCAGGCCTTGCTGGCTCGCCGGCCTCAACAAGCCGTCTGTGCGGCCTTGTTCCTCCGTCCCCGTCCCGCACCGAGTTGCCGATGAATTTACCACCGCGGCCCCGTGTTTTCGCCGCCTCTACCGTTTCTGCTCCAACCACCACGCGCCTGAACCGCCGGGCTCGCCTCCTCGACTGCAGGCCTGCCCTGCATCTGAGCCGTCCGTCTGCTGAGAGCTGCCGTTATTTCAGTCAATCGAACCAATCAACTCAGTTTCAATCCGAGCGGCTTTCCACTGCTGGGCTGTTCAAGGGCCGTCTGCGAGTTGCCGCCTGGCCTTGATCGCGGTCGAAGCTACTGTCCCATCTTTCCGTGCGCTGTTCCAGCTGCTGCGGTCTACCTCTGCCTTGGGCTTGCTTCAGTCGCGCCATGACGCGCCGCTAGCTTGCCACCACTGCTGGATCAACAGGCTGCTGCTACTACCTGATCAATTAATACTACTTCTAGTACGTGATGATTTCCACAAAAAACAGCATGTTGGTTTCCCAAGTCGCTGTCACTCATCACGTCGAGCTACAAGTTCAGATTTTTCTTCTGTCGGCCCAGCCCCAAGTCACCTCTGTTGACCCGCTCTCAATCCGAGTCGCCGTCGAGCCACCAAGTATCAAAGGATCATCTCCGCCCACGTTGGGGTTCTACCTGTGCCGCCGTCATGGCCTCGGCCCGTCCGTGCGTTGAGCCGGCCTTGCCTCTGCTGCAAACTGCCGCGCCTCACCTTGATCGCATCGCCAGCTCCGCCCGGCCACGAGCGCCCTTGCCGGCTCCGTCTACCCCAGCAGCCGACCCGGTCCGGTTCACCGCTGCACGAGCCTACGCTTGCGTACCTCCGCTCCAGTTCCGCTGCTGCCGCCGCAATCTGCTTCTACTGAACCGGCCTTGAGGCATCCATAACCGCGTCCCCTCGGCCTCGTGTTGAACTGCTGGATGCTACCAAAGTCCACGATAACACCATTGGGTCGCCGTCGTGACATCTGCTTTGAACCGGGCCAAGCCGACCTCACCTTGAGCCGGCTGTCTCGCTTTAAACCGCAGCCCTGCCGGGACACCTCCGGCGTATTACACCTAACCCGAGTCGTTGCCGCGGCCACGAGCCGCGTCTAACATTGCAGCTTTATCTCAAACCGTCGCCTCACAGTTGTGGAACCGCCACCGGGTCAAACCCCTGTTACAAGCACTCCCACATTGAACAGTCACCAAGGCCTCGTCGCCATATCTCGCCGAGGACCCATCTTGACTCGGCCTGTGTTGCCACTGAGCCGCCTTGGCCGCCCCTGGTTTTTTGAGCCGCCTTGGGCTCGTCCTACCACTGCCAGGCTCTCTGAAGCCTAAGCAGGAAAGCACATAGCATCAATCCAGCAAGTAGTACCTGAAGGTAAAGGAGCAGGCCGTGGGAGTTGAACCGGCGACTTGAGGGTCAAATCCTGGTGCTAACAGTCATCAGGCCATGGCATGTGTTCTGGCCGGTTTACTGTGGAGCAGTCGGTACGTGCAGACAAAAAGCATGCTACTACTCGCTGGTAGCACGGCCAATTAAATTTCCAGGTGCTACCTTTTCCATCTGTTTCTTTTTTATACATATTGTTTTTTCAAGAACGATTACTCTGGCCTATATCTTTCTATACAGGACAAGTGCTCACTATAAAAGTGATGCCCTACTACGGACGACGCGCGATAGCTGTTCTGTGCCGGCATTTGTGCATATCACACTGGTGAACCGGAACACAGACTGCCGCCCCCGCAGCCCGGACTACATCAGCAATGTCGCGGCCGACTCTTTTGTCCGTACTGGCGTATAACCCCGCGATGGATATCAACTGGACTGATATATCAGGTGAAATCCATCCAATATATTTTTATATTATATATTGCTTTCTTTGAAAGAGCAATTACTCCGGCTTGCAAAGTTATCTAAATGCAGGACCCTAAACCGCCATATTGGTGCAAATTTTAAAGGCCGTCAGAAAATTTCCGGCTGAAGATGAAGATTCCGGTTTAAAATCCGGTTCAAGGGAAAGATGTCTCCCACAAAGCTTTGAAGCTCTCAATATCCGGTTTAACATCCGGTTCAAGAAGGATTTATCTCTTGCAAAAAGTTAAAAGGTGCCAAAGAGGACCTGCTGCCATGATGCGCGGTTCAAACATGGGTATCATGCCTTATTGGCTTATCATATTATTGATCACTTGGGGACTTGTGGTCTCGTCTGAACCATAGTCACGCCTCTTGATCGGCCTAGTGCCACAACATCACTTGGGGGCTTGGTCATGTCTGAACCAATGCAACACCTTTTGATAGGCGAAAGCCGCCAGATCACTTGGGGACTTGGTCACGTCTGAACCAGTCACGCCTCTTGATCGGCCTAAGGCCAAAGAATCACTTGGGGGCTTTGGTCGAACCCGAACCATCGCTACGCCTCTTGATCGGTATAATGCCACTGCATCATTTGGGGACCTGGCTGACTTGAACCATAGCTACGCCTATTGGGGGCTTGGTCGTGTCCGACCATGGTAATGGCATTTGATGACCTCAATTGCTTCTTTTTTTATCATCGCCTTTGAAATTTTGTTTCATTTAGACATATATTTCTTTTGTTGCGTTTTGAAAACCGACAAATTCTTAAACCGTTTCGACTGTCAATTACAAATTGACGGAACACGGTCAAATCATAATCCGGACACTATCTGCCCGGTTTGATTTTCTGTTACCATCCTATTATGGAATAAACCGGTGTTTATCAACCCGGCTCGGCTTTCAACTACAAGTTGTCAGTACACGATCAAATTATAATCCGGAGACTATCAGCCCGATCTGGTTTGACTACGAGTCGCCAGTATTATATATGGTTAAACCGGTGTTTATCACAACCCGGTACAGTTTTATCATAAACCGGCACAATATGAAAGGAGTTATCATTACTCAAGATTGGGGTTATCACTCTTACTACAAAAAGTTGGTAAACCAACGATGTGATTCAATGTCACAGGTATGATGTATTTCATATTTGATTATTCTTAAGTGCAGCCTCGGTTATAAACCCAGGTTATATGTCGGGCATTATGACCCGTCCGGCGGTAAACCGCCAGGACACTTTAAACTTGTTGTATGCAGAAACAGGTTGAATAAAGTATGACGATAAATTATCCGGTGTTTATTAAACCGGCCTGGCTTTTGACTATATGTCGCCAGTATGATGATAAATTATCCGGTGTTTATTAAACCGGCCTGGCTTTAAGACGATAAGTTGCCAGTATATGATGAGAAATTATCCGATGTTTATTAAACCGGCCTGGCTTTCGACTATAAGTCGCCAGTATATATTTGGATTGCGCCATTGGAATCATGCGCTTATAAATCATTGGGTTATATTATTCAAATAGCCAAACTTTGCTGAATTTCCACTATGATGTTGAATGAATAAGGTTTTCATACCGGATTATGTTATCTTGAATAGCCAACATGGCTGGATTTTATTATGGTTATTAATAACCGGTATTATTGAGGTTTTCAAAGTCGCTTTAGCGCAATGGCTATTATATTATCAATGGATATGGTTTATTTTACAATTGAAGGAATAGTCCCGAGTCGCTGCAGGCTCACGACCCAGCACTTGGGGGCTACATTATTCAACTGAAGAGTATATCAAATATGCAAGTGTCATGTTGCTGCAAGCATGCACCATGACACTTGGAGGCTAATGCAAAGTCATTTTTATTAGTCTTATTGAAGACCCGACTCATCACATCATAATGAGCCGGCCCTTGGGGGCTACCAATTGCTTCTGTCAACAATTCAAGTCCCTGCTCATTATTTGCATTAATGACCCGGCCCTTGGGGGCTACACTGGTTGAATTTTTTATGAGCATCAGGAAATTATAAGTCCCAGGTTGCTGCAAGCATGACAACCCGGCACTTGGGGGCTACATATATGGAGTATTCAGTTTATATGATTGAGATGAACAAACCGGATTTCTTCAAGGTTGCAACACTGATTGGAGCAAGTCTTAAGTTATCACTATATTCTCTTCTTAAGACTTGGGGGCTACAGGTATTATGCATGTAAAGGAGGAACATCTTCAAAATTTTCAATTTTGAGCAGATCAGGAAGATCAATTGTGTTACCCGGCATTGGTAACAATCATAACCCGGTGTCTATAAACGGTCATGACCCGGGATCATCAGTTCTTATAACCCGGCAATTTTGGCAATGATAAACCGGCAAGTTCTATATTTTCAAACCGGCTGATATCAGTTGAATATTTGAAGACCAATATTTTTGTCAAATCAAGAGCATTGAAGGCCGATTCAAATGGATTCTTTATTCTCAATATCTTCTGCAAGCAAAATGAGTATGAAGTTGGCTTATTGACCCGGATTTTCTAGAAGAAGGAAATGACAAGGATGATCAGGTGCCGATTTACAAGAATTTTTAACCCGGAGCATAACCTGTTAAATTTGCTCTTGATTTTATGTTGCAGATCAGTTTAACATGGATAAATCCAAATTAAGCTGGGGGCTAATGTCAGGGATATACCCCGTGGCGTAAACCGGCCGGAAGTATAAACCGGTCGGACTGGATGACTCACTGGTAACCCGCCCGGAGCTTGGCGGTTCACGGGCTACCCGCCCGATCTTGGCGATTCATTAGTAACCCGGCGGGCGAGTCAGATGGATGACGAGGCCCATGGCCCAGAAGGCCGGTTCACGTTTAATGGTGGGCCGGTTTATGAGGAAAGCACAAGGAATATTCCCTTACAAAGGAGGCAAGACTAGGACTCCACTTGTAATAGAGTAATCCTAATCCAACTATGACTAGTCATGTAAACCGCCCTTTCAATATATATAAGGAGGGGTAGGGCTCCCCAAAGAGGGACAAGTTCCACAAGTTGGACAAGTTAGGTTTAGACAATAGCTCTCGAGATAGAGCACACTTGTAACCATGATCATCATCATCAATATCAATGAAGCAGGATGTAGGCTTTTACCTCCACCGTGAGGGGCCGAACCTGGGTAAAACATCGCGTCTCTCGTCCCGCTCAACCCCTCTCAAGCTACCACATAGATGCGTTGGTCTTGCGACTAAGTCCTCACACTAGGACATCTGTCGTGACAAATCCACGACACCCGGGACAGTGGACGGTCCTGTCTACCAAGCGTCGGACATGTTTGCTTGATTGGAAATAAGCTGTCAATATAAATTGAGATCTATTAATTATTCAACTGGTTCAAATAATCTCATATCAAAGACATAAATATGGTTGAGAAACTCACATAATGGTAGAACTGGAGGCGTCTGCACATCGACCCAGATGTCTCTATTACCTTCAATATCATCTTCCGGACGAATATCAAAGGTGATAACCATATCAGGCTCAAATGCATAAGTCTTGCGTAGTGCTTGCCAAGTTTTGCATTCAAAATAGGTGTATGTGTCTGCATTGTATAATTTGACGTTGAAGGTATAACCATGCTCGGTCTTCAAGTAAACTCTTTTTACCTCCATAGTTTCGTTAGGACTGAAACCTATCTTATCCAAGACAAAAATTCTTACATGGCAGGGGATACGCTAGTAGAATAGTGAAAAATTAAAATTAAAAGTTGAAGCAAATGAAGCATAAGTCATGCTTAATTACGAAAAAAGACTTGTTGTTGTGACTTACTGTATCCACTTCGAATTTCTCATCCAGCTTGATGATGAAGCGTCTATCATCAACTAGAAAATTTCTGCCGCACAGGCCGCGCTGGTCTTCGTAGTATTCGCACATAATGAAATCGTGTTCGTCGTCAGACGACATTCCTATGTTCATAGGTGAAACATTAAACACTTATTAGTTCTATTAATTCAACTAATTCTGTTAAATCAAGTAGTTCAACTAATTAATTGAACTAATTCAACTAAGCACTTATGAAAAATATACCTAAATAAAATAGCTCAACTAATTCAACTAACTAATTCAACTAACTAGTTCAACTAATTAATTCAACTAATTCAACTAATCTAGTTCTATTAATTTTCTTACTAAAAATAAGGTATCTAGTTCTATATAATAAAATGTTAATTAGATAATCAAATCTCATATAACTAAATTAAATATATATCTAACATATAATGTATATCTAATTCATCTAACATTTGACATTAATATCTAACATATGTTCATATATAGGTGAAACACTAAACACTTACTAGTTCTATTAATTCAACTAAATAAACTAGTTCTATTAATTCAACTAAGCATTTACTAAAAATAAACTAGTTCTATTAATTTCTTACTAAAATAAAGTAGGTAGTTCTATATAGTAATATTTTGATTAGATCATCAAATCTCATATACCTAAATTTTCTTACTAAAAATAACTAGTTCTATTAATTCAACTAAGAATTTACTAAAAATAAACTAGTTCTATTAATTTTCTTACTAAAATATATAAAGTAGACAATTTTATAACATTTATATATAACTGACATTTCTAATATTTCTATAACTAAAAACAGAAAAATTTCTAACATTTCTATAAATAAAAAACATAAAAATTTCTATAACTAAAATTTATAACTAAAAAACTAAAAAACAATGTGTGTGTGTGGACATGGCGGCCGGGGCAGGATCTCACCGGCGAGGCGAGGCGACGGGGGCGGCGACGGGCGGCGCCGACGGGGATGGTGACGACGGGGATGGCGACGACGGGGATGGGGACGGGGCGGCGACAACGGGGACGGGGACGGGCCGGGCGGGGACGACGGGACGACGGGGCGGGGCGCGGCGACGGGGCCGGGGACAGCCGTGGCAGCGACGACAGGGACGGGGACGGGGACGGGGCGGCGGGCGACGGGACAGAGGAGAAGAAGCAAATGAGAAACTGAATTTTTTGAAGTGTTTTTTTATATAGGATGGGCCTTTAGTATCGGTTGGAGCCACCAACCGGTACTAAAGGCCAACTTTGGCCAGGCCAAGAGGCGGGAAGAGCACCCTTTAGTACCGGTTGGAGCCACCAATCAGTACTAAAGGTTGTGCGCTGCCACCCGCGGTGCACAAAGTTTAGTCCCACCTCGTCGGCCGAAGGGCAGCCGCACTGGTTTATAAACCCAGCCACGGCTGCCCTTTTGAACTCCTCTATAAAGCAGGCTTCTGGGCCTAATTACGGTGCGCTGCCCTGTGAGTCTGCTGGGCCTTGTGGGCCTGAAAT
Organism: Triticum urartu; assembly: GCF_003073215.2. Classification (NCBI taxonomy): domain Eukaryota; kingdom Viridiplantae; phylum Streptophyta; class Magnoliopsida; order Poales; family Poaceae; genus Triticum; species Triticum urartu. The sequence continues at coordinate 728,253,892 of NC_053023.1, read as the reverse complement.
TGCACGCTCATGGTCTAGCAGGCCCACAAGGCAGCGCCCCAATTTTTTTTATATAGTTTTTTTTATTTTCTGCTTTATTTTTTCTTCTATTTATTTTTGAGTAGTTTTTTTCTTTTCTGCTATATTTATTTTCTTCTGTTTATTTCGGAGTAGTTTTTTATATAGTTTTTTTTCTTTTCTGCTTTATTTATTTTCTTCTATTCATTTATTTTTATATACCATGCCAAGTTGATGGTTGAAAATTGATGACGTCCCTTTGAATGATGCATACTAAACACAAAAGAAGTCCGGAGTTCAAATAAGTTTAAAAACATTGAAGTGCCCGTGTAACAGATGAGTTCTCGTCCGAAACCTTGATAATCCGAAAGAGATTGTCCAGTTTGTACACGAAGTGCGTCCAGCTTTTGCCGTGACCCTCTCTACTCTTTCGCACATGCTATGCGGGTGAAATAATGATACCATGCCAAGTTTCAATATTTTCACAGTTCATTTTGTAGTGATTTTCAATTTCATGGTCATTTAGCTCTCTAAACAATTAGGTAAATGACTGAAAAACAGCAAATGCAGTCAGAACATGTTGGAAATTGATGACATCGCTTTGAATGCTGCATACTGAACGCAAAAGAAGTCCGGAGTTCAAATAAGTTTAAAAACATTGAAGTGCCCATGTAACAGATGAGTTCTCGTCCGAAACCCTGATATTCCGAAAGAGATTGTCCAGTTTGTACACGAAGTGCGTCCAGTTTTCGCCGTGACCCTCTCTACTCTTTCGCACATGCTATGCGGGTGAAATGATGATACCATGCCAAGTTTCAACATTTTCACAGTTCATTTTGTAGTGATTTTCAATTTCACGGTCATTTAGCTCTCTAAACAATTAGGTAAATGACTAAAAACAGCAAATGTAGTCAAAACATGTTGGAAATTGATGACGTTGCTTTGAATGTTGCATACTGAACGCAAAAGAAGTCCGGAGTTCAAATAAGTTTAAAAAACATTGAGGTGCCCATGTAATAGATGAGTTCTCATCCGAAACCTTGATACTGCGAAAGAGATTGTCCAGTTTGTACACGAAGTGCGTCCAGTTTTTGCCGTGACCCTCTCTACTCTTTCGCACATGCTATGCGGGTGAAATGATGATACCATGCCAAGTTTCAACATTTTCACAGTTCATTTTGTAGTGATTTTCAATTTCACGGCCATTTAGCTCTCTAAACAATTAGGTAAATGACTGAAAAACAACAAATGATGTCAGAACATGTTGGAAATTGATGACGTCGCTTTGAATGCTGCATACTGAACACACAAGAAGTCCGGAGTTCAAATAAGTTATTAAAAATAAAAAAGAGGTGCAATGCTGGTTAATTTGCTTCAAGCCTTTCGGAATAGTGTAGACTGCACTGCACATAGCTTAGTGCAATCTATGCTATTCCGAAAGGCTTGAAGCTAATCAATGTGCAGGTGAGCATTGCGCCTCTTTGTCATTGTCTCTGCACTCACGGCTTATAAACCGCTCATACTGCCTCTCCCTTGGCGAGGTGGGACTAAAAATCAGTTTACTAAGAAACTCTAGTACCGGTTCATGCCATGAACCGGTACTAAAGGTCTTCGTGGGGGCCCCAGCCTGACCACAGCCGCACTGGCCTCATTAGTACCAGTTCGTGGCATGAACCGGTACTAAAGGTTGCCCACGAACCAGTACTAATGATGTCCGCCCGCCTAGCCGTTGGAACCGGCACTAATGGTCACATTAGTGTCGGCTCAAATTCAAACCGGCACTAATGTGCTTCACATTTGACCCTTTTTCTACTAGTGATATCTCTCATGAGTCGGCTATAACTAATACACCCGGCTCATCTTGAAAGCAATATGCATTAGCCCCCAAGTGCCAAGTGTTATTGCTTGCAAATCACTTGGGACTTGTGAGAAAGAGCCAACTCCTTTGAAAATTTTCATTTGATAGACATTAGCCCCCCAAGTGTTGTTTGCTTGCAAAGCATTTGGGACTTGTATTTTGTCATCCGCCATGAAACTGAAGGAACTTGTGTTGTATGCAGGCTGTGACCACAGAACTGGAATCTCAATTGTCTGAGGCCAAGACCCGGCTGGCGACTCAAGAGACTGAAACAAAGAAAGCTAAATCCAAATTCCAGTTGAGTGTTCCTGAAGCAGAAAAACTGAAGACCGGCTTTACTGCAGAGAAAGAGGCTTGGGCCAATGAGAAGACTGCCTTGACGGAACGTGCTGAGAAGGCTGAGGCGGCTCTGGATGAGGTGACCACTGAACTCACCGGTTTAAAGAACCGTGTGTCTCAGATGGTTTTTGCAATCTTCGGTAAGTCACCTTGTTATTTAGTCAAAGTAAGTATTTTTCATCATAATATAACCCGCCACTTAACCCATTGTGTAAACTGTACAGGTCCTAGGAGCAGCAATCTGAGCCGAGATACACTGGTAAAGCTCAAGGCGGTTTACACGCTTGTGGAGCAATTGTATACTGGAGCTCAACTGACTCTTGCCGCTATCTCTCCAGCGAATCAAGAACCAAGCTTATTAAGCGATGTCTTGAAGAAGCTGTCCATCTTACCCGCTAGGTTCCAGGAAATCAAGCGATCTTGTGCTAGAGCCGGAGCCGTGACAGCTTTGAGCCGCTCCAAAGCCTGGGTACCGGAGTTAGACCCGGCGGACGTAGCTAGTGGGTATCCCAGCCTCAAGGAAGATGGAACTCCTTTCAACCAAGAAGACTTTGCTGCCTGCGTAAAAGAAATTCGCCCTCATGCTACAATCATTGCTGAAGAAACCAATCTCACCAAGTATCAACCGGGTTTTGATGCAGACAATAAGAAGATGGCGACTCCTTCATATAAAGTGATGGACTTAATCCCGCCGATTCGTAAGCACACTTTCGCCCCTGAGATTGACCCGTCTGGTCTCATTGATGATGAGGCTGAATTCGTCGCCCTTCATGGCTTTGACTGGTCCAAACCCAACTTCCAGATGGTGGAGGAGGACGAAACAGCAAGGGATGAGTCGCAACCATCAAGTCAGCCAGGCCAGGACTCATGAACCGGCTCCGGTTTATCATCTGCCATATGCATGACTGAAAAGCATTTTATCCTTTTGGGCTCCAAGCGCCTTGTAATAGGCTAGCTTGAAACTTCGTGTTCTGCTATGCCATCATGCGCATTGTGCTGCTTATAACACTTTTATCCGTCATGTGAAGATATGCTATATATCCCTTATGATATTAACAATTTTGAATCTGTTCCTGCATACAACTGATAAAGTTTCCTGGCGGTTTACCGCTGGACGGATTATAATGCCCCAACATGAACTTATCATGATGTATAACCAAGGCTGGTCGAAATAATAATCATATATGATTAAAAAATATATCATACCCGTGATATTTGATCACACTTGTTGATTTTACCAAGACAGTGTAGTAAGAGTGATAACCCAAAACTTTGGATATTGATAGTTATCAAAGATTACCGGATTATGAAAAAACCGGACCGGGTTAATAAACACCAGATATTTATCTTTATTTTATACTGGCGACTTATAGTCGAAGACCAGGCCGGGTTAATAAACACCGGCTAATGTCATATATGACTCAGAAGGCATTATAAGCCTTACTGGCTTTCAATCATGTATCAGTATGCCATAAAAGAAAAAATCTCAAAAAGACATTCAAATCAAGGAACAAAAAAAATCCAAGGCTTTCATAGGCTGCCAAGCCAAAATATCTTCTTCAATGAAACTAGCATTAGCCACTGGAAGGTACGCGCTCTCCGTGAGCCGACACTCACATTACCCAATCGACATTTTAACCCGGATAAGTTCAGTTCTTATTTAAAAATAGACTTATCAGGAGTACGCGGGGTCAGAGTAGCATCATGCATCACATGCCGATTTATCCAAGTTCCAAGGAAGGCGGCTTTTCAGCCTGAGCTTCTCCTTCCTATCCGTAAAACCGTTCCCTCTCATGACAAACCGGCGTTTTAACCTTAACGAGTTCATGGTCTTGTTTAAAAGATTGACTGTTAAGAGTTAGGCGGGTCAATTAGGATTATCTGATGGAGAAGCATCTCGCATACATGCAGGATAACCCGGGGTTTTAGGTGAATACACCTGGCTTCCAAGCATGGCTTTTATAGCCTATCACAAGGTTATGAACTCTTTGTTCTTTAGAACAAAAGAGCCCCCAAGTGATATTTTGAGCTGTGCTCAAGGGGTACCCATGTTTGAGTCGTGCTTTTGCAATAGACTATCTTTGATCCCATGTTTTTTGTATGTGGCTTATAAGCCGGATCAAAGGGTAATTATAACTTTGCTGTATAAAGCAGAAGCCCCCAAGTAATCGAAGACTCATTAATTAGATAGGAAAAACGACAGAGGCCCTGCTTTAGCAAGGATGCCGGATTTATTATATATATATATATAATAAATATATATAATATATATACATTGTAAAAATATGTCCATTGAAAGAGTCGGTGGCTCAGGTTTAGTATGGCTTAAGTTGAGCAATATTCCAGGCTCGGCGAGTCTCCTCCTCCGACGTGCGTGAGTCCTTGTGGTCTCGAACATCGATAAGGTAATATGACCTGTTGTTTAGATTCTTGCTGACCACAAAGGGTCCTTCTCAAGGTGGGGATAACTTGTGCATATCAGTCTGATCCTGGATAAGTCGGAGCACCAGGTCGACTTCTTGAAAGGTTCTGGTTCTAACCCGGTGGCTATGATAACGGCGCAGATCTTGCTGGTAAATCACTGAACGAGCTGCTGGTATGTCACGCTCCTCATCCAATAGATCAAGTGCTTCTTGACGTGCTCTTTCATTGTCAGCTTCAACATAAGCCGCCACACGAGGCGAGTCATGACGGATGTCACAAGGGAGAACTGCCTCTGCTCCATAAACCATGAAGAAAGATGTGTATCCCGTAGATCTGTTTGGGGTGGTATTGATGCTCCATAACACGGAAGGTAACTCCTCCACCCAACAACCCGGCGTCTTCTACAGGGGAACCATAAGCCGGGGTTTGATGCCTTTCAAGATCTCTTGGTTTGCTCTCTCAGCTTGACCGTTGGATTGAGGGTGAGCCATTTATGATACATCAAGCAGGATATGCTCATGTTGACAAAATTCTTCCATAGCACCCTTAGAGAGATTAGTGCCATTGTCTGTTATAATGTCGTGTGGAAAGCCAAAATGGAAGATCACCTTCTTCATGAATTGAACCGCTGTTGCTGCATCACACTTACTGACCGGCTCTGCCTCTACCCACTTGGTGAACTTATCAACCACCACCAAAAGGTGGGTCTTCTTATCCTTGGATCTTTTGAAAGGCCCAATCATATCGAGCCCCCAAACTGCGAACGGCCAAGTAATTAGAATCATCCTCAATTCTTGAGCCGGCACATGGGCTCGACATGCAAATTTTTGACATCCATCACACATGCTGACGAGGTCCTCTGCATCAGAATGAGCTGTCAGCCAATAAAACCCATGACGGAAAGCCTTAGCCACAAGGGACTTTGAACCGACATGATGACCACAATCTCCTTCATGAATTTCTCGTAAGATCTCACAAACCTCTTCTGGAGAAGCACAACGTTGAAACACCCCTGTGACACTGCGATGATGTAACTCTCCATTAACAATCGTCATTGACTTAGACCGCCGAGTTATCTGCCTGGCTAAAGTTTCACCCTCAGGTAACTCGCCCCGGGTCATATAGGTCGAGTAAGGGACTGTCCAATCTGGGATTACTTGAAGAGCCGCCACCAATTGAGCCTCCGGATCAGGGACAACCAAATCCTCCTCTGTAGGTAACTTGACCAACGGGTTATGTAAGACGTCAAGAAAAACATTAGGCGGCACCGGCTTACGTTGAGAACCCAACTGGTTTAAAGCATCTGCCGCTTCATTTTTCCTCCGATCAACATGCTCAACTTGATAACCTTTGAAGTGACCAGCAATAACGTCCACCTCTCATCGATAAGCCGCCATGAGTGGATCCTTAGAATCCCAAGTACCAGAGACTTGCTCAGCCACCAAATCTGAGTCGCCGAAGCACCTAAACCCGCTTAAGTTCATCTCCTTAGCCATCCGAAGACCATGGAGCAAGGCCTCATACTCAGCTGCATTGTTAGTACAAGGAAACATCAAACGGAGAACATAATAGAATTTATCACCTCGAGGGGAAGCAAGAATAACTGCAGCCCCCGAGCCCTCCAATTGCCTGGACCCATCAAAGTGCATAGTCCAATACATGTTATCCGGATTTTCCTCAGGCATCTGCAGCTCTGTCCAATCATTGATGAAATCCACCAGCGCTTGAGACTTGATGGCCGTGCGAGGCACATATTTTAACCCATGAGGTCCAAGCTCAATGGCCCACTTAGCAACCCGGCCAGTTGCCTCCCTGTTTTTGATGATATCTCCCAAAGGAGCAGAGCTAACCACAGTGATGGGATGACCCAGAAAATAGTGTTTAAGCTTTCGGCTGGCCAAGAACACCCCATATACAAACTTCTGCCAGTGTGAATACCTCTTCTTGGACTCAATAAGCACCTCACTAATATAGTAAACCGGCCTTTGAACTGGATATTCCTTTCCTGCCTCCTTTCTTTCTACCACAATAGCAACACTGACAGCCCGGCTATTAGCAGCCACATATAGAAACAAAGGCTCCTTATCAATAGGGGCTGCGAGTACTAGCAGCTCAACCAGCTGCTTCTTCAAATATTCAAACGTTGTATCAGCAGCATCACTCCAGACAAAGTTATCTGTCTTTTTCATCATCTGATACAGAGGGGTAGCCTTCTCCCCCAACCGGCTTATGAATTGGCTTAACGCTGCAATACGACCCGCCAGATGCTGCACAACATTGATACACGCCGGCTTAGCCAGAGAGGTGATAGCTTTGATCTTCTACGGATTAGCTTCAATTCCTCTGTTAGACACCAAAAAAACCCAGGAGCTTGCCTGCCAGCACACCAAAAACACACTTGGCCGGGTTAAGAATCATCGTGTAAACTCAGAGATTATCAAAGGTTTCCTTCAAATCATCTATTAGTGTCTCTTTCTTTCTGAATTTCATCACAATATCATCCACATAGGCATGAACATTACGCCCAATTTGGTTATGAAGGCAATTTTGCACACACCTCTGATAAGTCGCCTGGGCACTCTTGAGCCCAAAAGGCATAGACACATAGCAGAAAACTTCAAAGGGAGTTATGAAAGCCGTCTTCTCCTGGTCCTTAATTGACATCTTGATTTGATGATAACCAGAACAAGCATCCAAAAAACTCAAACACTCACAACCCGCCGTAGCATCAATAATCTGATCAATACGAGGGAGAGCAAAAGGATCAGTCGGACAAGCCTTGTTTAAATCCATGTGGTCCACACACATACGCCAAGTGCCATTTTTCTTAAGTACCAGCACCGGGTTAGCCAACCACTTAGGATGGAAAACTTCAATGATAAACCCAGCTACCAAGAGCTGGGCTACTTCCTCTCCAATGGCCTTCCGTCTCTCCTCATTAAAACGGCGAACAAACTGTTTGACCGTCTTAAACTTTGGATCAATATTAAGAGTGTGCTCAGCGAGTTCTCTCGGTACACCCGGCATGTCTGAAGGCTTCCATGCAAAGGTGTCCCGGTTCTCACGGATGAACTCGATAAGCGCGCTTTCCTATTTCGGATACAGATTAGCACTGATGCTGAACTGCTTGGATGAGTCGCCAGGAACAAAATCAACCATCTTGGTATCATCTGCCGACTTAAACTTTAACACCGGATCATGCTCTGTGGTTGGCTTTTTCAAAGACGTCATATCTGCCGGGTCAACATTGTCCTTGTAAAATTTCAACTCCTCCGTTTCACAAACTGAATCAGCATAAGCCGCATCCCCCTCTTCACACTCGAGAGCTATCTTACGGCTCCCATGCACTGTAATGGTTCCTTTATGACCCAGCATCTTGAGCTGCAGATACACGTAACACGGCCGCGTCATGAACTTGGCATAAGCCGGCCATCCAAACAGAGCGTGATATGGGCTGTGGATCTTGACCACTTCAAAGGTTAACGTTTCTGACCTAGAGTCATGATCATCTTCAAAAACAACTTCCAGATCTATCTTACCGACTGGATATGCCGACTTACCAGGCACCACGCCATGGAAAACAGTGTTTGACGGCTTAAGATTTTTATAAGTCAACCCCATGCGACGGAAAGTTTCATAATAAAGGATATTGATGCTACTCCCTCAGTCCATGAGTACCTTGCTAAACTTATACCCTCCGACCTGCGGTGCAACCATCAAAGCCAAATGACCCAGATTATCAACCCGGGGTGGATGATCTTCCTGACTCCACACGACGGGCTGCTCAGACCAACGTAGATAGCGAGGAACTGCCGGCTCAACAGCATTGACTAATATCTTATGAAGCTTCTGGTCACGCTTACACAAGCTAGTGGTAAACACATGATATTGCCCACTATTCAACTGCTTCGGGTTGCTCTAGTAACCAGACTGTTGTTGTTGCTGGCCCCCTTGATTACTCTGCTGGTTGTAACCACCCTGGTTGTTGTGATTACCTTAATTTCCTTGGAAACCAGAGTTAGAACCGCCACCGCCATAACCCAGACTGTGAGAGCCGGGCCCAGAACCACCACCTGGCCCATGGCTGTCATGGAAATGATTTGGATTTTTGTACTCCTTCATGATGTGACAATCCTTCCATAGATGCCCGGATGGTCTTTCTTTCGTACCATGTCGTGGGCAGGGCAGATTCAACATACGCTCAAGATTGATACCAGATCCGCCGGCTTGTGGGGGCGGTTTACCCTTACGACGCTGACCATTATTCTGTGCATTGGTGTTAGCCACAAAGTCAAAACTATTATCAGCTTTGCGCTGTCTGAAGAAGATCTCTAGCCCTCCGTGTCTCGACTGCCGCTGGCGATTCACCTTCAACCGGGATAGCTGCCAATCGAGATGCTGCAGCGATCATGTTATCCAAAGGGTTGGAGTAATGACCCGGTGGCTTCGGTATGTGCTGTGGTGGGTTATTGTTCTAATGAGGTGGATCCATCACGCGAGGTTGAACTGGCATACCCGTCCCAGGTGCTTCGACTCGGTTTACCCCTGCCGGGTTACTGGTTCCTGCTCCTGGTGTGTTAAAAATATTTCTTGCTTCGTAGACCGACAGAAGACGGGTCTGATGCCTCCTCCTCATGACATTGTTTTAAGCATTCTGATCCAACATGAGCCGGTAAGACTCCGCATGAATCCGTTGTGACTGGGCGTCCAAAGCAGCCCGTTCTTCAGCCATCTTAGCGCTTTCTGCACTTAGCTCCTCCTTAGCCTGTGATATCTCATCGCGCAATCCTGTGATCGCCGCGTTATGTTGATCTTGATCCGCCGGGTTAACCACCGTTGTTAACAGCGTCATCAATTTATCCAGCAAATCAGTTAAAGCCTGAGCCAGCGGGCGCTCAGGGCCTCCTGCCCCAGAAGCCGCTGCCGCCCCTGACCCGGAAACCAGCTCCGTCGCAGTTGATGAGTGTTGCATGGGTTGTGTACCGGCCATCAAAATTGCAACTCGATTCGGCGGCTCACAGGGGTCCGAAATACTGTCGCCATCGGAACAGCCCCCAAGCCGGCCCTCTTGCAGTTGATACAACGATTCGGTCTCACCACTAGATGCCTCGTCATCAGAATAAATGAAGGTATCAGCACCAGATGTCGATCTATCCTCAGGTTCCGCTCCATGGATGCATCCCACGAAGGCACGATTCATGGTGGGCCGAACCCGGGCGAGTCTCGCACGCTGAGCCGTCTCGATGATGTCGGTGTAGATGTCCGGCTCAGGGCCCGGTTCGCCGACCTTGCCGATGAAGACGTGAATTTCGCCGAAGGGGACCCGGTACCCGTACTCAATTGAGCCGGCCTCGGGGCCCTAGCCTGCGTCGTCGATGTAGAGCTTGCTGCGGCGACTCTTGGTCACCGGCCCACGGCGTATCCCTTGATCCCTTCGAAGTTGCCATTTAAGAACTCGAAACCATCGTGCGATAGCCCCATGGTGGGCGCCAACTATCGTGGAATTGTCACGGCAGATGTCCTTGTGTGAGGACTTAGTTGTGGAGCCATCGCGTTGAGGTTAGCTTAGAGGGGTTAATCAGGACAAAGGAAACGAGGAGTTTATACTGGTTCGGCCCGTTACGATGAAGGTAAAAGCCTAGTCCAGTTTGTAGTTGGTATTGCTAGGGTTTCGATGAGCAGGGAGCGAATACGCTTGACCCGGCTCTCGATCTGTTGTTTCTTGTCCTAAGTCGTCGCTAGGTTGTCCCCTGATATACATGGGTTGACGCCCTACGGCCCTCAGAGTCCTGACCGGTTTATACAACGTACCCGGCCCGGTGATCTATCTCTTATGCCTTACAATACAAGTTTCACATACATGGCGGTTTATAATCATGGGCCTTAAGCCGCCTTCGGGCCTGGGCCCTCTACCAAGCCTATCTATGAACAGCCATATGATCTTGGGCTTCATCGAGACGGATCGTCATAGGGATGACCCGGCCCCTCCTAGGCGGGTCATACCTAATAGTTACATCCCCAACAATACCCGTCTAAAATACAAGGTGAATTGCAAGAGATGTTCAATGTGTATATAAAGAAATGTTCATCATGTTCCTAAAAAATGCTCGCCAAGTATTTGTTAAAATGTACAATGTGTATTGAAAACAAATGTTCGTTGTATATTTAAAAGGGACAATTACATTTCTGCCCCTAACTGGAACCCACTACTCAAATTTGCCCCTAATTTCAATGTGTGCTCAAATTTGCCCCTCTGCCGTTAGTTGCCCTTATAGAAATGCCCTTCTGGACCGTTACCGTCCGGTCAAACAACTTTGACCAGCTCGAAAAAAATAGTAAAAAAATCAAAAAAATCTGAAATTTTGTGGGATTGAAGCTACTCATGTGCGCAAGGTGCGTGCAAATTTTCGTGCTATTTAGACATATCAGGAGCTCGTGGCAAAGGAAAACAATAAATCTGTACATCTTTGAGTAGTAAATTCAAAAAAAATAGCAAGAAAATTCAAATACATATGAAATTTTTTGGCATCAAAGATGCTTGGGGGCACAAGGCATGTGCAAAATTTTGTTATCAAATGACATGCGAGGAGCTCTCGCAAAAAAAACCAAAATAGTGTATTTTTTACATGTTTTTTTCTGAGACAAATTTTGTTTTTTTCTCCACGAGCTCCTTCAATGTCCAAACACAAAAAAATTTGCACACACCTTCCACACCTAAGCATCTTGGATGCCAAAAGAATTCATATTTTTTTGAATTTTTTCCTATTTTTTTGAATTTACGGTTCACACGCGTACATATTTACTATTTTTCCTTCGCCACGAGCTCCTAAAATCTCCAAATAACATGAAAATTTGCACACACCTTGCGAACCTGAATACCTTCGATCCCACAAAATTTTAGATTTTTTTGACTTTTTTGCTATTTTTTCGAGATGGTCAAAGTTGTTTGACCAGACGGTAACGGCGCAGAAGGGCATTTCTATAAGGGCAACTAACGGCAGAGGGGCAAATTTGAGCACACATTGAAATTATGGACAAATTTGAGTAGTGGGTTCCAGTTAGGGGCAGAAATGGAATTGTCCCTATTTAAAAAGGATTTTTATCATTTTTGCCACTAGTTGTGTCCCACTACTCAGTTTTGCCATTAGAAGTTACAACTACTCAAAAATGTCATCGACCCGTGAGATGTTTGCTCAAAAATGCCATCGTTCCGTTAGATGTTTCCTCAAAAATGCCATTAGACATCGTTATTTTCACATCAAACTCATTGACCATGTTATATGACAAAAATAAGCCTAGACCCACATGTCAGTTCTCTCTATCTCACAATGATAAGTGTGCCCCACTTGTGAGGAGTAACCAAGCGAATAATTTTATAGGAAAATAAGAACGTCGTTGGGATCAAGTGGGCCCCACACTTTATTGTGGTAAGATAGAAGGAGAGCTGGCATGCTAGTTCATAGGTATTTATGTCATTATAACATGGCAAAAGAGATCTGAGATCACAATAATGGTGCCCAGTGGCATTTTTGAACATGTGTCTAACAAAGCGATGGCATTCTTCAGCAGTTGAAATTCCTAGTGGCAAAACTGAGTAGTGGGACACAACCGATGACATAAATGATAAAAACCCTAAAAAAATGTTCACCTTGTATTAAAAACCTTTACCATATCTTTAGCAAATATTTATCCCTGTATGAAAATGTCTATCGTGTATGTAAGAGAAAACAATCGTGCATTTTTAAAAAATAGTAAAAATATGAAAGTAAGAAAAAAGGGAAAACACGAGTATAAAAAGAAAATAAAAACATAAAAACAAATAAAAGGGTCAATAAAATACTGAAAGCCTAACCAAATCCAAGCAGAAGAAAATATAATCGGACACAAAGTAATGAAACACAAAAAGAAAAAAAAAAGATAAACCAATGCAGAAGAAAATAAAAGGTAACTGCCCAAACTGGTCTAGCCCACTTTTGGCACTTCTAAAATATGAGGCCCGTCACCGTTGAGCCTTATAAATTTTCTGAAATACATGATTATCATTTTCCGCAATATATATTTTGATATCTACTTTTTTAATACAAATTATACAATTTTTTATACATCTAAAACATTATCTACATGTACAAGTTTAATTTTTAAAATTCATGTTTGTGAAAATTTTAATTACGTTCAAACGTTTTACTAAACTAGCAAAAAAATTGTACATTTTATAAACATTTTTAAATGTCACAACATACTATTTAAATTTGTGATTGTTTAAAAAATTTAGCGTACAGTTTTTTAAATGAGACGAAAGTTTCCTTAATTAGACTGCTTTAAAATGAGAACTTTTTTACACTGCTTTAAAATGAGAACTTTTTTACACTGCTTTAAAATTTATCTAATTTGCGGTTTTTAAAATTTTAAGTAAATTTCAGTTTCAGAATATTTGTATTCAGAATGTTTTCAAATATATGAATAAAATAAAAAATGAAAGAACAAACGGAGAAGAAAAATAAAACAAACCTGCACGAACCTAAAACAAGAACAACTTAAAACAGAGAAAAATAAACGAATGGAAGTAAAAAAAATTATGTTTGTTGTCAACATAGATATGTTATGATTAATAGGGAATTTTAAATAAATTTGTATGTTTACTGTTAGGAAGTTGTGGTCTTGTATGATCTGGTTTTAAACTAAGATAAATTTGAGTGCGAGTTATATCTTACCTCTTGCAACAAATCGAACCATGCACCGCATCTGTTGATCAATAAATACCGCACCCACATCAGGTGATAGCCACTTTCCCAGTAATTATCTTCCCCGCAACAAGCCATGCTACATTAAGAACAGTAAAACTGAACCTAAACCGAGCCCTCTCACGCACTCTGTGTTCTCGGCCGTTCGATTTCACGTGCTGGACGTTTATGGCCGTTCAATATTCCTTCCGCGAGATGGGCTGCATGTCGTAGGGGCAGCTATTCTCGTAACTTTTTCGGAGCTCTGTGGTTAATCGGGCTATTATTGGGTCGTCCGACCTGTTTCCCGCAGCCCATTAGGCTACCCATTGCATCGAAGGGCCCTCTCCGCCTGAGACTGGCGTTCGCCTCGTTCCCCTTCCTTCCCGTCGCCCTCGAGAAACCTAGCGCCGCTGGCGGCGACTTGCCCAAGACTCTGCCTGTCTGCCATGCCGCTAGAGGCGATGGCGACGTCGACAACGACGGTGAAAGCTGCCACCACGCCCTCCTCATCTATCGGGCTGGCCTTCCTCCTTCTCGCCGATGCGGATGGGCGTTATGGCGTTTTTCCCACGTCCATATTGTGAGCAGCGCTCCCCCATTCACCTTTTGTGTTGACCGATGGTGCGACCATGGAGTGCAAGTCTACACCCTAGGCGTCAGCGGATAACCAAGCAGCTGCACGGTTGACCGGATGCGAGCGACACATCTGCCACACGTGCACCTTCGCTTTGGCCTGACTCGCCACCGTTCCCTGTCTGCCCAAAAACCTCGCAATTTCGGGTAATTTTCTCTTTGGTCGATGTGCTCTCTTCTCTCACTCGTTATCTATGTTCCTGTTGAATTTTCAGTATCATTTATTTGTTTGTGCAGATGGACATTACAATAGGCAGGGAGTGGGTATCTAGGAAGAATGAATTGAAAAGAATCGATGCAATGATAATGTGAGTACAATGGCAACTTCAAATTTCTAGAGAAACAAATTGAGAATGAATGATGTACTGTACAAGTAATATTCAGGGAAGTGTCTCAAAACAGTATGGTTCAGTCTGAAACTGTATATTTGATGGGCTCTCTTCCCTCACTTCTTATCTCTGCTATCTCTGATGTTACTGTTGATTTTTCAGTATCATTTACTTTTTTGTCCTGGTGGATATATAGGCAGGGAGTGGGTATTTAGGAAGAATTAATTGAAAGGAATCGATGCAATGATAATGTCGGTACAATGGCAGCTCCAAATTTCTATATAGAAACATAGTGAGAAGGAATGATGTACTGTACCAGTAATATTCAGGGAAGTGTCCCAAAACAGTATACTTCAGTCAAAAACTGTATATTTGATGGACCAGTCAAATTTCGACATAATATTAGAGGTGCAGTATTCACTTTTCACTTTCTAATTCAAATTTATTTAATTTTATGTTACATATGAATTCTAAACTGCATATATTGTACTGTGTTGTTCAAGGAAGAGTCATTCATATCCGAGGAGATCACCTCGATGCGAGATGGGGTATAAATACTAAAATAGCATGTAAATAACATTATCATAGTTATTTACCTCTTGAAGCTAGACAGCATTGTGTTTTTTTGGTCCAATATTTTTTTTTTCATGTGTACCAATTGGTTATATATCTTCTGCTCCTTTATATTTGCATGTATCCTTAAAGTTGGTTCTTTTTCCTTGGGATGAGACTGCAGGGAAGGGCTCACAGCTGGAACTATCGAGTACTATATCACTTTGGGGGAAATCGAAGTATGAAATTCCATAGTTGTCAAGTATTATTTATTATATCAAGGTTGCAGTTTATGGCCACTTGCTTGCTTCATTTTTTTTATCCTGCTAAAACTTCTATTGCCAACGAGATCATTTAATGTAGGGCCAATAATCGTATTGATTAGAATACAGTAGGCAACAGGAGCAACAAATGTTTGTTGTTCTTTTCCAAGAGTTCTTATCCTGTTCTTTTGTTTCTCACACCTATTATCGCCTAATGGCAGCCATAAGGGAGAGAGAGCTATGTGCCTCTATGGTGGGCAGGGTCTAACAACGAAACCATCCCATCCTGTTGTGGTTGTCGGCCGCTTCGTGTTTGCCTCTTTCTCTCTCCAGAAGAACATTCTGTAATGCACAAGTCCCTTTCAAGGCTCATCCATGTAGGTATCTTATCCAAGTTGATCTATGTTAATATACTTCATCCTTTTATCCTTCAAAATAACTATCTCGATTATGCATTTGTCAGATTCACCTTTGAACACTCATGAAGCATAGGTTTCCCCAGTATATATGTATTTCATAAGATTGGTTCACCTGATGTATGTTAACAAGGAATGAATCCTACATCATTAAAAAGATTGAACCATACATCATTAAAAAGAGTATACATTTTTTTAATTCATGACGTACAATGGTTGTTGCCACTATACAACACATAGGCTAGAGATCAAATTTCTAATATATGCAGTTGCCTTCTTTTGTAAAACTGAGACAGCGATATATTGAGAAACTTCCACCCACTTGGTAATTTAAAGTGCTCCTTTAAGTTTGAGCACATCTTGGTGGTAAGTTTTTGCAATATTAATTCTTCAGAATTATGCACCAGTACTGCATACTACTTGTGCTCGCTCCTCATGTATTCTGCATAGCTGTTGTAGTTATCCATAAAGTATTCGAGTGCCAACATTTTTTGCCTTGCCTCTCTTGATTCCTGTCCCTCCCATGGTTTAGAACCCTTGCCATTCTTTTACAAAATCGAAACTTACCCACCTTCTTACCATCTAACATATTCATACAAAAAATATTAATCAACATATTCAGGTGACAAAACACTGGTCAAAAACCGTGATTCATGGGCGTGATAATTATATCACATGATTAAAACTAATACCCTTGAATTTGTTTTCATATTTATATCACGCAATCAAAATACTACTCTTGCATATAACTGCATCAACAGGGCCGGTCCTGAGATTTCAGGGGCCCGGGGCAAAATTATAACCGGGGGCCCTTTATACATTCAAAATTGTGATCATTATGTGCATGTTTAGATAATTTTTTAACACGAATTGTTCTTATTTTTTTTATCATGGAGTGCAAAACCAGCTGGTCCACCTAGTTTGAGGATCTAATTATATATATTATAGTTTGGCAAACAAAAAGTAATTTGAACTGCTCGTGGCTAACAGGTAGAATAACTTTATAATTTGCAACACTAAAAGTTAATTTTGCCACCTAATCATATTGAATCGACCATGAATCCTCCAATTAATTTCAGCTTGGCTATCATTATTATTCCATGGATTGTAGACATCCTCTCCCCTTGTCTTTCATCGATCACCAACACAACCAGATTAATTAGTCAAGAAAGATTGCCCTAAAAAATTAGTCAGAAGGACAACTACGTCCTACTCTTGTCCGCTAATTCACTAGATCTAATAATTCTGCTACTAACTAGTCACATATCAATCTAGCTAGCTCCGTTGGATGCAGGACGATGCTAACCTGATATGTGTAGTTTAAAACTGCCTGCCAGGGCCGGTGTTGTTGCTACTCCTGTCCATGGCGATGAACATGAATTACTCGATCCGCCATTGGAGGAGAAATCATCGGGGGAGGCTGTGTCGGCGGCGGGGTCGCCCTCGGGCTTGCGGGACTAGAGGAGTCGTGCCTGATATGTCGCTAGGGCGATCACTCACGTCTTCATGCGCGGACCTATGTGAGGGAAACAGAAGTTCCACCAATTTAGCGAATCACCGATTTACTTGCCCATGGGCCTGATACAGAGAGCACACGTACGTGGGGGCCCCTCTATTTCGGGGGCCCGGGGCGGCCGCCCCCCCTGCCTCCCATCAGGGCCGGGCCTGTGCATCAATCATTAATTTTATAGTGCCAAAATGGATTGGCGCAGCAACGCGCGCATTCGACGATCTAGTCCATTCTACAATGGATACCCTTCTAAAATAGCAGGCGCGTAAGTTTCATCTTACGTCAAAGTCTAGTAATTAAATTTTACCATATTCATAGAAATAATCATCCACAAGTATTGTATTGAATCCATATCAATGGATCCATCACTAAATGTATTTTTATCATGTATTGTAGTTGTAGAATCTCTTATTCTTCAACTTGAACAAAGCGAATCAGAAAAACCCATGCAGAAATAAATAAAAAAGAAACAGCCGAAACTGGTCCAGCCCATTTTTTGCACGTATAAGGACATATGAGGCCCGTCACCACTGAAAATTACTGAGGCTGCAGGGGGGTGACAGGGCTATTTCTCGTGCGCTGTGACGTGGCTAACATTTATACATCACGAACCATATTTAAATAATTTATTAAAATTTTAAAATACATGATTAACATTGTCTGAAATATATGTTTTCGTGTCTATTTTTAATACACATTGCACATTTTTTATCAAACTTTTTTACCATATTTTCGTGGCTAACTTGTTTTTTCAAATTCATGCTTGTGAACATTTTTCTGAATGTGAGTTATTCTTTAATAATGTTCAAACATTTCTATGAATGGTACATTTTTTTGTAAAGTTACCAAAACAATTTTATATTGTATAAATATTTTTTTTAAATGTCCCGAATATATGTTTGAAATTTGTGAATATCCTTTAATTTTAGCTTATTTTTTTGTAAATGATACGACATAATTTTTAAAATTTGCACGAACTTATTTTTATATTTTATCAACATTTTATATATATGTCACCTACATTTTTTGAAACGGTTGAGAAATACTTGAATGTCAAAATATTATTTCAAATGGTATCAACATTTTTTCAAATTATGCTAATAGTTCTTTTACACTATGTTAACATTTATTTAATTTGTGATTTTTAAATTTTTTTATGGAAATTTCAGTTTTGGAATATACATATTTAGAATGTTTTCAAATATATGAAAAATGAAAGAGTGAATGAAAAAAAAACAGAGTAAAAATATTAACTGCCTGCAAGAAGCTAAAATATTAACTGCCTGCAAGAGTGAATGAGCAACCGAATTTAGCCTAATACCACAATGGCGGTCAGCGCCATCCCTACTTTGTGGCATGATTTCTTGGCCATTGCAGAGGCCAACCGCTTCATCCCTCACCACCAGAAGGCTGACATCCGCAACATAATCGAAGGTTTGCTCCATGAGTCTCACTACTTCCCAATAGAAATCTCAGATCATCCCCTTGGAGTTAGCATCTTTGGTTTTGTGAACTCTGTAGTCAGGGACACAGTTGTTGGTACCACTTTTGAGCTTGATGAAAATGAAGTAGAGGATCACACTGTAATTTCTTTTGTCCCGCATGATGCTGCCCTGAATATGCGTCCCACTACCTTTGGCCCTGAAGTTTGGATCCTTTATGTGGGTTTTCCGTATCATTATCAGACACAACACTACATGCACAAGTCAGTGGATAAGTTTGGGGCTCTGGTTGATTGGAATAATCCTAGGGGTGACATAAGATTTGTGCTTATTAAGGCTAGAGTCATTCATCTGCGCCTGGTTCCGAAAAGTCTTGTTATCCGTCAGTTAGGTGGAGCCCGTCAGAGTTGGACTGTCGCTGTGACGATACTTCGCAGTAGCGACTGGAATGCTCACCTGCCGGAGGTGCCACCGGCCGGGGAAGACCCTCCTCCTGAGGATGGCATTCCTCATCCTTTTCATGGGGATGGCCTCAACGCAGAGCAGATGTACCAACAGCAGTTGCATAATTGCCTAGCTCAAAATGATGTCCATGACGAGTATCTTCAAGGGGCCGATTACAATGTTGTTGTGGATCAGGACAATGACATTGAGATTCATCCAGAATGGGGTGTCTGCCCCCCCCCCCTCCACCACAGGAGCCACCAATGCTTTACAATTTTCGGGAGTGGCTTGCTGGTGAAGGTCTGCAGGTGGATCATGGAATTGTTCCTCCAAATAACACACATGATAGCCCTGCACCTGCTTGGAATGATTCAATTTCCATGAGTAAAAGTACTGATTCTAGTGCCACCATTTCTGATTCTTATGTCTTGGTTCCTTTAGCTCTTATGAATCAATTCTGGCCACAGGAAGCCTCTAGCTCTGTTCCACAGGAAGTTCACAGCTCTGCTCCACAGGATCTGGTCCCTGCTGACAACTTTCTGCCCCATAACAGGTGTGAAATATCACTTACAGTCTCTGCTGATGGTCTGCATGTGCACATGGCCTCTCATGGAAATTTCACCCCTACTATGCTGCTAAGGGACTGCATCCCAATGTTCAGGCTTAACACCTATCTCACTGCAGCAATTAAGCCTATTATTTCTTCTTTTGGCCCCTGGGTCGATCACTATGGTTTTAGACAGAATTCGGTGACTTTCAACATCACTATAGCTAAAAATGCATGCATTTTGAATATTGTTTCTGCTTCCAAAGTTATCACTCAGCCAGGGACTTCTTCAGTTCAGATTGAGGGGATTTTTGAGGCCGCTCAATGGGAGCTCAATTCTTCTGAGACCATGAGTAACAATGCCAGCAATGATGACCAGAGCTCTGTTTTACTTGCACCTGCAGTAACTGAAGGTGTTGAGCTTGAGGAGGTTCTCTCTACAAACCCTGCACCTGCCTGTGCCATGTCTGCAACTGCCATATCTGCTACTGTTCTGCATGTTCCCCCTATGAATGACACGGCTGTGGCTCTGGTTCAGAACACTGACAGTACATTTGATGCAGAGCTGCCGGCCCCTACGATTGCTTCTTCATCCCGTGCTGCTTCTCAGAAGGGCAAGGTTGTGGTGCATGAATGCTCGATCTCTCTTCGTAGGAGCACACGTTCCAACAAATATGATGGTTTCAAGGTACCTCCACTCGCTGATTGCAAGATTAAATCATCCAAAGTTAAGTCTCGACATGTGCCGTCAGCTCTGACCATCAGGGACACTCCGAGTGAGCAGATTCCCCCACCTACACCACCTCAGGTAATACAACAAATTAACACCAATCTATGCGCCATCCCTGCAGAGGAGCTGACTGAAAATGCTCTCATGGCGACCCAGGAGGAGGAACCTGCCTCCTCCACTTAATATATCTTCTTTTATTTCACTACTATGCCTCTTTTGGTATCCTGGAATGTCCTTTCTTGGAACGTCCGCGGCTTAAATTCCGATGACAAACAACTGGCCTTATCAAATGCTATCATCTCTAGTAGGTGTGTTGTTGTCTGCTTGCAGGAAACAAAAAAAGTTATCTTTTGATCTGCCATTTGTTAAATCCTGTTGCCCCCGTAGATTTGACCAATTTGCATTTGTGCCTTCTCGGGGTGCCTCAGGTGGCATTGCCGCCATTTGGAATAGTTCTATTTTCACTGCAGATGTTCTGTTCTCTGAAGATTTTGCTCTTGTGACACGTTTTCGCTCCACACAATCAGCGCAGTGCTGGACCCTAGTTAATGTATATGGGCCTTGCCAAGGTGACCAGAGGAATAACTTTATTACTTGGTTATGTTCTCTCAATATTCCATCTCATGAAGATTGGTTATTTGTGGGCGATTTCAATTTCATTCTGGCCCTGACAATCGTAACAAGCCGGGTGGTTGTATGACAGATATGAACACCTTCAACGACTTCATCCGCTCACAATGTCTAATTGAATTTCCCATCAAAGGACGCACGTTTACATGGAGTAACATGCAACAAGATCCACTTCTCGAACAACTTGATTGGTTCTTCACAAGCACAAACTGGACTACTTCATACCCTAAAACCATGGTAAAACCTGTCTCCGATCATATACCTTGTGTGGTTAACACTGAAACTGACATCCCAAGGTCCAAACTCTTTCGTTTTGAAACATATTGGATTCAACACCCTCGTTTTGGGCTAAAAATTTCACCTTCACAAACCCTGCCACAAATCTCTGTCGTAAACTCAAAACCCTACGCAAAGATCTTACATAATGGAGCAAAGGAATTTCAATACTCTCTGTGGCAATAGAAAACTCCAATAAAGCTCTTTGTGAGATAGATGAACTGGAAAATAAACGTGCTCTTACTATACCAGAGAACAACTTCAGACGAATTCTAAAGAAACATATTCTTCGACTCCTCAGATATCAATAGCTTTATTGGAAGAAGAGGTGAACCATTAGATGGCTGAAATTTGGCGATGAGCCATCCAAGTTCTTCCAAGCTATGGCCTCTGAACGATACAGAAAGAACAATATTGCAACCCTAGTAACTGTTGATGGGACCACTATGGAAGATCATGCAGGGAAAGAATCAATCATCTTGCAAACATTCAAAGAGCGCATGGGTTCATCATCTGGCCATAATATGAAGTTTGACCTACACAAAATTATTAAGAAATGTGATGGACACGATGCTCTTACCATTCCATATTCAAATGAGGAGATCGACAATGTCATTAGAGAAATGCCTGCGGATAGGGCATCTGGCCCAGATGGCTTCATAGGGGTGTTTCTGAAGAAATGTTGGCCCATAATCAAAGAGGATTTCCACAGGCTATGCCACCAATTTCACATGGGTAATCTCTCACTTGAAAGCATAAATGATGGTTTCATTACCCTGATCTCAAAAATCAGTTCCCCCGAGACGATCAATGACTATAGGCCAATCATGCTCCTTAACTGCTGCCTCAAGATCATCACTAAAATTATGGCCAACCGATTGCAAAAAATCATATTAAAAATTGTTCACCGCAATCAATATGGGTTTCTGAAAGGTAGAACCATTCAAGATTGTCTGGCGTGGGCATACGAATACATTTATCAATGTCAACACTCCAAAAAGGAAATTATGCTCCTTAAACTAAATTTTAGCAAAGCATTCGACACAATTGAACATGAGGCCATGATTGACATTATGAAAAGCATGGGTTTAATGATAAGTGGATCAGGTGGATTCGTTGCATCTTTTCCTCGGGAAAATCATCGGTGCTACTTAATGGAACACCTGGCCGACAATTCCTGTGCAAGTGCGGCGTACGATAGGGCGACCCCCTCTCCCCGCTCATCTTCGTGCTGGCAGCTGACCTGCTTCAAGTGGCCATCAATGATGCTTACCAGCAAGGTCTTATATGCCTGCCTTTTTCTTCACCAAACCAAAAAGGATTATCCGGTGATCCAGTACGCGGATGACACTATTTTGATCCTACCAGCATGCACGCAACAAGCTCAGATCATTCAGAATATACTCTCTGACTATGCCTCCTCAATAGGGTTGAAAATAAACTTTCACAAGTCCACTCTTATACCCATCAATTGTAGTCCAGAACAAAGTGATGAGCTTGCAAGCATTTTTGGTTGTGTTGTGGGAAAAATGCCATTCACTTACCTTGGGCTACCACTTGGCACTACTAGGCCTACTGTCCAAGAGCTCATGCCTCTAGTTTGCTCGGTCGAGAGACGGTTATCTGCCACCCTCAACATGATCTCCTATGGTGGTAAACTCTCTCTTGTCAACTCGGTGATTACCTTGCTCATTATCTTTGCCATTTGCACCTTGAGGCTGCCGACAAAAATCATTGAACTTCTGGATAAAATACGAAGGAAATGCTCGTGGCTCAAGAAAACCGACCAGGGCGACAAAATTAATTCCTTAGCCTCTTGGGACATGGTGTGTGCTACCTCTTGAGCACTGCGTTGGTTTTCCCTTGAAGAGGAAAGGGTGATGCAGTAAAGCAGCATAAGTATCTCCCTCATTTTTCGAGAACCAAGGTATCAATCCAATAGGAGACCAAGCGTGAGTCACCTCGTACCTACACAAACAAATAAGAACCTTGCAACCAACGCAATAAAGGGGTTGTCAATCCCTTCACGGCCACTTGCAAGAGTGAGATCTGATAGAGATAATAATAATAATAAGATAAATATTCTTGGTATTTTTATGATATAGATTGAAAGTAAAGATTGCAAAATAAAATAGATTGGAAACTTGTATGATGGAAAATAGACCCGAGGGCCATAGGTTTCACTAGTGGCTTCTCTCAAGATAGCGTAAGTATTACGGTGGGTGAACAAATTACTGTCGAGCAATTGATAGAAAAGCGAATAATTATGAGAATATCTAGGCATGATCATGTATATAGGCATCACGTCCGCGACAAGTAGACCAAAATGATTCTGCATCTACTACTTACTCCACACATCGACCGCTATCCAGCATGCATCTAGAGTATTAAGTTCATAAGAACAGAGTAACGCCTTAAGTAAGATGACATGATGTAGAGGGATAAACTCATGCAATATGATATAAACCCCATCTTTTTATCCTCGATGGCAACAATACAATACGTGTCGTTTCCCCTACTATCACTAGGATCAAGCACCGTAAGATTGAACCCAAAGCTAAGCACTTCTCCCATTGCAAGAAAGATCAATCTAGTAGGCTAAACCAAACTGATAATCCGAAGAGACTTGCAAAGACAAACCAATCATACATAAAATAATTCAAAAAAGAATCAAATATTGTTCATAGATAATCTGGATTATAAACCCACAATTCATCGGATCTCGACAAACACACCGCAAAAGAAGATTACATCGAATAGATCTCCAAAAGAATCGAGGAGAACTTTGTATTGAGATCCAAAGAGAGAGAAGAAGCCATCTAGCTACTAGCTATGGACCCAAAGGTCTGAAGTAAACTACTCACACATCACCGGAGAGGCCATGGAGTTGATGTAGAGGCCCTCCGTGATCAATGCCCCCTCCGGCGGAGCTCCGAAAAAGGCCCCAAGATGGGATCTCTCAGGTACAGGAGGTTGCGGCGGTGGAATTAGGTTTTCGTGGTGCTCCTCGATGTTTGCGGGGTACGTGGACTTATATAGGAGGAAGAAGTAGGTCGGTGGAGTAACGAGGGGCCCATGAGGGTGGAGGGTGCGCCCAGGGGGGTAGGCGCACCCCCCTGCCTCGTGGCCTCCTTGATTGTTTCTTGACGCCCACTCCAAGTCTCCTGGATCACGTTTGTTGAGAAAATCACATTCCCGAAGGTTTCATTCCGTTTGGACTTCGTCTGATATTCCTTTTCTGCGAAACACTGAAATAGGCAAAAAACAGCGATTTGGGCTGGGCCTCCGGTTAATAGGTTAGTCCCAAAAAATGATATAAAGGTGTAAAATAAAGCCCATTAACATCCAAAACAGATAATATAATAGCATGAAGCAATCAAAAATTATAGATACGTTGGAGACGTATCAAGCATCCCCAAGCTTAATTCCTGCTCGTCCTCGAGTAGGTAAATGATAAAAAAGAATTTTTGATGTGGAATGCTTTCTAACATATTTCTCAATGTAATTTTTTCTTTATTGTGGCATGAATGTTCAGATCCGAAAGATTCAAGATAAAAGTTTAATATTGACATAAAAATAATAATACTTCAAGTATATTAACTAAACAATCATGTCTTCTCAAAATAACATGGCCAAAGAAAGTTATCCCTACAAAATCATATAGTCTGGCTATGCTCTATCTTCACCACACAAAATATTTAAATCATGCACAACCCCGATGACAAGCCAAGCAATTGTTTCATACTTTTGATGCTCTCAAACTTTTTCAATCTTCACGCAATATATGAGCGTGAGCCATGGATATAGCACTATATGTGGAATAGAATGGTGGTTGTGGAGAAGACAAAAAGGAGAAGATAGTCTCACATCAACTAGGCGTATCAACGGGCTATGGAGATGCCCATCAATAGATATCAACGTGAGTGAGTAGGGATTGACAAGCAACGGATGCACTAGAGCTATAAGTGTATGAAAGCTCAACAAAAGAACTAAGTGGGTGTCCATCCAACTTGCTTGCTCATGAAGACCTAGGGCAATTTTAAGGAAGCATGTCGGTGTCAAAACCGGTGGATCTCGGGTAGGGGGTCCCGAACTGTGCGTCTAAGGCGGATGGTAACAGGAGGCAGGGGACACGATGTTTACCCAGGTTCGGGCCCTCTTGATGGAGGTAATACCCTACGTCCTGCTTGATTGTTCTTGATAATATGAGTAGTACAAGAGTTGATCTACCACGAGATCAAAGAGGCTAAACCCTAGAAGCTAGCCTATGGTATGATTGTATGTTGTCCTACGGACTAAAACCCTCCGGTTTATATAGACACCGGAGGGGGCTAGGGTTACACAAGGTCGGTTACAAAGGAGGAGATATACATATCCGTATTGCCTAGCTTGCCTTCCATGCCAAGTAGAGTCCCATCCGGACACGGGACGAAGTCTTTAATCTTGTATCTTCATAGTCCAACAGTCTGGCCAAAGGATATAGTCCGGCTGTCCGGAGACCCCCTAATCCAAGACTCCCTCAGTAGCCCCTGAACCAGGCTTCAATGATGATGAGTCCAGCGCGCAGTGTTGTCTTCGGCATTGCAAGGCGGGTTCCTCCTCCGAATACACCATTGAAGATTTTGAATACAAGGATAGTGTCTGGCCCTGCAAAATAAGTTCCACATATCACCGTAGAGAGAATAATATTTCCACGAATCTAATCTGTTGACATGTTTTGACAGCATGACGTCATGCCATGGCCTGGTTATTATTTGAACCGCTTTTCTTAACCAGCTCCGCACATATCGCGAGGCGGTTTTCTTGACACGTCTTGTCAAAGCAGAGATCGTGTTCCCCTTATCAAGGGATTCTCATCAATACGGACGTGGGTAACCCAACCGCGCCATTAATTATGGCGCCTGGGGAATAAGCGGTTTTGCTAGGCAAGTGGGGAGGCACATCGCCTCTTCCGCCCTTATAAAAGGGACAAAGATTTACTTTTTTCACCCACGCCTTCTTTCTCCTTGCTTACCCATTCCCGCACACTCGAGCTCTAGCGCCCAAGCTCGCGTTCTTCTTCTCAAACCACTCCAAGCATGTCTGGAGCAGGAGGCAAGTGGATGGTTTGCTCCGTCACGGAGGAGAACATCAAAAAGTTACGGGAAGCCGGATACCTAGCTGCGGATATCGCGCACCGGCTGCCAAATGCGGGGCAGATCGTCCCAACACTCGAACCCCATGAGAGGGTAGTTTTTCTTACCCATTTCGTCGCGGACTGGGATTTCCTCTCCACCCGTTTGTCTGCGGGCTCATGTTCTACTACGGGCTGGATTTTCATGATCTGGCCCCCAATTTCATCCTCAACATCTCGGCGTTTATCGTCGTGTGCATGGGCTTCCTCCGCATCAGGCCCCACTTCGGCCTATGGCTGAAAACCTTTAATGTCAAACCGAAGGTGGTTGGAGGCCACCAAGCAGAGTGCGGAGGCGCCATGGTGGGCAAGATGCCTAATGTCACCTGGCTCGAGGGCACCTATGTGGATACCATAAAGGGGTGGCAATCGGGGTGGTTCTACATCACCGAGCCGTGCAACTCCAACTGGGCGGCGGCCCCCAAATTTTGATCCGGAATCCCCACACGGCTCACCTCCTGGAAAAAGAAGGGCATGTCCTGGGGTTCTTCGGTAGAGCTGACCGGACTCCAGACCTGCATCCAGAACATGACGAACAAGAAAATCAAGCTTGTCAACGTGGTCCAGGTTATGCTCTTCCGCCGAATCCTCCCGTGTCAACGACGGGCATTTGTTTTGTGGGAGTTTGACTCGGCCAAGCACCAGACGCTGCGAGAGCTCTATGACATGATGCACGAGGATGTCTGGAGGGTGCTGTTCAAGAGCGCCGAGATTCCTCCCTCCCTCACCGAGGACCGCGGACTCAGCGCAAAGCGTCGCGCCAATCCGGTAGGTTTTTATATCTCTCAGGGTATTTATTTGCCCCGGTTTAGTTGTGTGCAGGGTCTGAACTTCCATGTCATTAACATGACTGGATAGAGACGACGGAGCAGCTTGATAGCCCAGCCCCGCTGCCCGAAGATCCTGCAGACGCTCTTCTGACGAAGATGCTGACTCCGGCACTCTATGAGGTGCCGGAAAACAAGACCAAGAAGAAGGCCGTGGGGACCCAAAAGGGTCTCCGGCGCAAGGTTGTATCGGAGTCATCGGACGATGACTCCGACGCGCACTCCTCCCACGGAAATGAGGAGGACGATAAAAGTTCTCCCCCCCAGCCGGGGGAGACAAGAAAAGGAAGGCCGACCCATCCGGGGAGACCGAAGGGTCCAAGAAGGGAAGGACCATCCCTCTGGACTGCGCCACGACGGCCGACGACTGCGGCGACGAGTGGCTACCCAGGGTCAAGCCCCTGGCGAAATCATAAGTGTCCGGACACCATAGTACTTCATGGTATGTTTTATTGCACTACCTCTCATGCCGAACATGATTATGCAGTCCGTCCCGAGCTCATCTCGACATACCCTCATCGAGCGGCTCTTTGGTCTCGTCGGATATGAACAACGGTTCTCTTCCGACCGCTTCCACCCCTCGCCCTACGGACAATGCCGAGGTGTTGTCTCAAAAGGCACCGAGCCAAGGGGAGGTGGTCCCAGGGGCGCCTGGCGGCGACTTCCTGGACCCTGGGTACCAAGGGAGCGAGGCTCCTATGGGCTTCGAGTTCGGACCCCAGCTGGACACTGCGTCGGAACCTTCGATGGTTCCGAACTCCGGCAGGCGGTCCCCCGTCAAGGGAGGCCAACCATCCATGCCGGTGTCCTCTGTCCAACCAGAGGCACCGGACAACCTGCTAGAAGCACTTCGCAGCGCTTCCATCGAAGAAGAGCACTGCACTATCATGAGTGCAGTGGCCGAGTGTTGGGGAACGTAGCATAAATTCAAAATTTTCCTACGTGTCACCAAGATCTATCTATGGAGTCATCTAGCAACGAGGGAGGAGTGGATCTACATACCCTTGTAGATCGCGCGCGGAAGCGTTCAAGAGAACGGGGTTGATGGAGTCGTACTCGTCGTGATCCAAATCACCGATGATCCTAGCGCCGAACGGACGGCACCTCCGCGTTCAACACACGTACGGAGCAGCGACGTCTCCTCCTTCTTGATCCAGCAAGGGGGAAGGAGAGGTTGATGGAGATCCAACAACACGACGTCGTGGTGGTGGAAGTAGCGGGATTCCAACAGGGCTTCGCCAAGCGCTGCGGGAGGAGGGAGATGTGTCATGGGAGGGAGAGGGAGGCGCCAGGGCTTAGGTATGGTTTCCCTCCCTTTCCCCCACTATATATAGGGCCAAGGGAGAGGGGGGAGGCGCAGCCTTGGCCCTTCCTCCAAGGAAGGGTGCGGCCAGGGGAGGAGTCCCTCCTCCCCAAGGCACCTCGGAGGTGCCTTCCCCCTTTAGGACTCTTCCTTTCCTCATCTCTTGGCGCATGGGCCTCTTGGGGCTGGTGCCCTTGGCCCATATAGGCCAAGGTGCACCCCCTACAGCCCATGTGGCCCCCCGGGGCAGGTGGCCCCACCCGGTGGACCCCCGGGACCCTTCCGGTGGTCCCGGTACAATATCGGTGACCCCGAAACTTGTCCCGATGGCCGAAATAGCACTTCCTATATATAATTCTTTACCTCCGGACCATTCAGGAACTCCTCGTGACGTCCGGGATCTCATCCGGGACTCCGAACAACTTTCGGGTTACCGCATACTAATATCTCTATAACCCTAGCGTCACCGAACCTTAAGTGTGTAGACCCTACGGGTTCGGGAGACATGCAGACATGACCGAGATGACTCTCCGGTCAATAACCAATAGCGGGATCTGGATACCCATGTTGGCTCCCACATGTTCCACGATGATCTCATCGGATGAACCACGATGTCAAGGACTTAATCAATCCCGTATACAATTCCCTTTGTCTAGCGGTACGATACTTGCCCGAGATTCGATCGTCGGTATCCTGATACCTTGTTCAATCTCGTTACCGGCAAGTCTCTTTACTCGTTCCGTAACACATCATCTCGTGATAAACTCCTTGATCACATTGTGCACATTATGATGATGTCCTACCGAGTGGGCCCAGAGATACCTCTCCGTCACACGGAGTGACAAATCCCAGTCTTGATTTGTGCCAACCCAACAGACACTTTCGGAGATACCCGTAGTGTAACTTTATAGCCACCTAGTTACGTTGTGACGTTTGGCACATCCAAAGCACTCCTACGGTATCCGGGAGTTGCACAATCTCATGGTCTAAGGAAATGATACTTGACATTAGAAAAGCTTTAGCATACGAACTACACGATCTTGTGCTATGCTTAGGATTGGGTCTTGTCCATCACATCATTCTCCTAATGATGTGATCCCGTTATCAACGACATCCAATGTCCATGGTCAGGAAACCGTAACCATCTATTGATCAACGAGCTAGTCAACTAGAGGCTTACTAGGGACATGGTGTTGTCTATGTATCCACACATGTATCTGAGTTTCCTATCAATACAATTCTAGCATGGATAATAAACGATTATCATGAACAAGGAAATATAATAATAATCAATTTATTATTGCCTCTAGGGCATATTTCCAACACCGAAGCTTGCGCCAGCCTCCTGACAGGCTTTGAGGTAAGCAATCAAAATATAAGAAAATATTACCACATAGATAGTAGCCCCTGATGCTCTGTTCGGCATTCGCGAAGAAAAGCCGAATAGAGGATCAAATGATGACTCAGGAGTCTAATTAGAGTATGTCTATGTGTATGTGCAGGTTTCACTGCTGGCCGCTGCCGCACGTACTGCGGAGGTCTCTGCGCTGAAGCAGGACCTGAAGCTGTCCGAGGACGAGCTCGGCCTTGCCAAGAGGCAGCTCGAAGAGAGCAAAGGTAAGAAATACCCCTGTCTATATAGTTAAAAAGAAGTTCGGGTGTAAAGTAATAGGATCATCATGGATTTGTCAGGGGCCACGACCGAGGTGGCGACCCTGAGGAAGGCATTGTCGAGGCCGAAGACAAAGCGGTAAAAGAACGCATTGAACGGGAGAAGCAAGAAGCCCGAGTAGGCAAGGTGCAGCAAGAGCTCGAGGCTCTTGCCAAAAAGCACGAGTCCTTGGAGCTTGACTCTAAGATGCGAGAGTCTGAGCTCGCGCAGGCGCTTGAAAGCGTCCAGAGCGCCAAGGCTGAAGCCCACAAGGCCCTCCAGGAAATTGATGCAGTGAAGAAGATAGCAGCGGGTAAGGCATTCATTATGCAAAGCAAGCACGTGAAGGAGACTTTCCTTTTTCTTACCCGAGTTCGAAGCTCTCCAGGAGCGTTTGTAGATCTTCCCCGCAGTGTACTGGATGCCATGGAGTTTTACCGGGCTAAGGAGGGGAGCTCAACAGAGAAGTTGTTCTGGTCTCAGTATACTAGGACTGAACACCCCGTGCCCTTGAGCGACCACCTGAAGCAGTTGGTTGAGCTTCACTAGGCGGCCAAACAGGCCATGAGGGGCCTTATAGTCCGGATGTGGCCTGGCGAGCCCCTGTCCGGCAGCTACTTCGGCCTGGTGAGGCAGCTTGTGGAAGCCTGCCCACGGCTTGAAGTCATCAAACGGTCCGTCTGCATCGAGGGTGCACGCAGGGCTTTTGCCCGGGCGAAGGTGCACTGGCGAAGCTGGACGCCGTGAAGCTGGTGAAGGAGGGGCCGCCGGAGGGCAAGGAGCATCGCTGCCCTGAGAATTATTATGAGAGTGTCCTGAAGGGTTCCCGCCTAGTGGCAGATGAGTGTGCCAAGGATGTAATTTTTGAATGAACATGCTCATGTGATCCTGTAATATGAAACTCGTTCGTTTGCGCCATGCGACGCTTTCTTAATTTAAAATATTACCTTCTGTGCGCCCGTTTATAAAATCTGAGAGTTGGCCAGTCGTCGGCTTCTGCCCCCATGTAACGAGTACTGGGGTGTTCGGGATAAACCTGAGCACTCTTTACCCCAATTTTGGGTCCTTCAAGGGAGGTGTTCGGTGCAACGAACCAGGCAATCGGACTATAATGCTTTATCACTCTCACTTAGCCATAGAAGTCTATGATTTCAAATTTTTGGCGAAGCCCCTGGTATTCGGAGGGCTGAATTTGGGGCGCTATACACGCCTAAGCTGGACAAGGCCGACTCCTCGCCCGAAGCGGAAAAAGTCTTTAAGGACTTGAGACCTCTCGAACAGCGACCAGTCTCTCGCCTTATCATGACAATCAGTTTTTGGCTTTCTCTACTAAGGTGCTCGTCCGGAAGAACCGGGACACAATCGCAGTAGTTCTCCCACCGCTACCTTAGCCGATATAGCGGAACGTAAGGTACCAAAGCATGGGAGCTGGGCAACCCAACATTTGACCAAAGACATGATTCAGAGCTGATGCATATAATGCTATAAGTTCGGGGTGCCGCACTGTCGAAAGTGTTCAGACTTCTTGCGCCGTATTGTGGGGTAAACGAGAACCCCTGGCGAACTGACCGTACCCGCACGTGCGGGTGTGGATTGTCGTAAATGGACATATAAGAGAAAGAGAAAAACTTAAATAATGCAATGACAGATTAACGATATGCATTGTAATTTAAATGATACGTCGAAGCGTACTTGGTACAAGTAGTGCAATAAGCATAAAGTAGGACAATTCGAAATGTCCTATCCCAAGGCAAGCTGCACAAAAAATAGTGAAAAGCGGGTATATCAATTATTACTAGAGACCACCTGGCGGTTCCTGTGTTCATCTTAGCTTCTTGCCGCCTTGGTTGTTGCTTCCGGAATGTGTCCGGCAATCGTACTGTCGGAAAGGGCTTCCAGAGAGTTAGGCCCTGAAAGAGAAAAGGAATGTCAAAGGTATACAGCCCTTAGTGTGGTTAAGCCACAATGCGGGGCGTGTCCTGATCGTGCCCCGCCTATGTCCATGGTATTTTTAATGCGTAGTTATGTACGCGCGGCACGGATTTCGTCACTTCACTGGGACTGGGACGGGGGCTGAATTGCTAGGCGAGCTCTGATCGTGCCAGGCGATCCTGTTGCAGCTTGTTCCGGACTCGCTTGAAGGTGTCCGGGGGCCGTGACGCCGAATGAGTGGTCTGCCTGAACAGGCTGCTTTGTGCCTCTACTGCAAGGGCCGCAGTGTGCTCTTCCATACGGAGCGAGCGTTCTGTGTTTCCATTTACTGTTATGACCCCGTGAGGTCCTGGCATCTTGAGCTTGAGGTATGCGTAATGCGGCACTGCATTGAATTTTGCAAATGTTGTCCGCCCGAGCAGTGCATGATAGCCACTGCGAAACGGGACGATGTCGAAGATTAACTCTTCGCTTCGGAAGCTATCCGGTGATCCGAAGACCACTTCCAGTGTGATTGAGCCTGTGCAATGGGCCTCTACACCTGGGATGATGCCTTTAAAGGTGGTTTTGCTGGGTTTGATCCTCGAGGGATCGATACCCATTTTTCGCACTGTATCCTGATAAAGCAGGTTCAGGCTGCTGCCGCCGTCCATAAGGACTCGAGTGAGGTGAAATCCGTCAATGATGGGGTCTAGGACCAGTGCGGCAGATCCGCCATGACGGATGCTAGTGGGGTGATCCCTGCGATCGAAGGTGATCGGGCAAGCAGACCATGGGTTGAACTTTGGGGCGACAGGCTCCATCACATAGACATCCCTTAGTGCATGCTTCCGCTCCCTCTTGGGAATGTGGGTTGCGTATATCATGTTCACCGTCTTCACTTGTGGGGGAAACCCCTTCTGTCCTCCTGTGTTCGGCGGCCAGGGCTCCTCCTCATCATCGCTATGCAGCCCCTTGTCCTTGTTTTCGACATTTAACTTGCTGGCCTGCTTGAACACCCAACATTCTCTGTTGGTGTGATTGGCTGGCTTGTCGGGGGTGCCGTGGATTTGACACGAGCGATCCAGTATGCGATCCAGACTGGATGGAGCCGGAGTATTTCTTTTGAATGGCTTTTTTCGCTGACTGGATCTAGAGCCTCTGAATCCGGCATTGACTGTCGTATCTTCGGTGTTATCACCGTTATTGCGGCGCTTTGGTCTATTACGATGCTGCCTACCGTTAACATCTTTGGTATCCGAGGTATCCGGATTCTTTGATGTGTTGTTGCTGCGAGCCAGCCAGCTGTCCTCGCCCGCGCAAAAGCGGGTCATGAGTGTTGTGAGGGCTGCCATAGATTTCGGCTTCTCCTGGCCGAGGTGGCGAGCGAGCCATTCGTCGCGGATGTTATGCTTGAATGCCGCTAGGGCCTCTGCATCCGGATAGTCTACAATTTGATTTTTCTTAGTCAGGAACCGTGTCCAGAATTGTCTGGCCGATTCCCCTGGCTGCTGGGTTATGTGGATCAAGTCATCAGCATCCGGTGGCCGCACATAAGTGCCCTGGAAGTTGTCAAGAAATGCGTCTTCCAGATCCTCCCAACTGCCGACGGAATCTGCTGGCAAGCTATTCAGCCAATGCCGATCTAGTCCTTTGACTTTTAGTGGGAGGTACTTGATGGCATGTAGATCATCACCGCGACACCGCGAGCCATGTGGATGTGAAGGACGAAATCCTCAATCCATACAGCGGGATCTGTTGTGCCATCGTATGATTCGATATTTACAGGTTTGAAACCCTCCGGGAATTCATGATTCATCACTTCATCAGTGAAGCATAGGGGGTGTGCGGCACCTCTGTGCCGGGCTATATCCGAACGTAGTTCGCATGAGTCTTGTCTGCTGTATTCGGCCCGGCCGGATTTACTCTTGGTGTACCCGGCGCGACGATCATCGTCCCGTGTGGGCGCACGTGCCCGTGTCCCATATATTGACCTTTCGATTTTTGTCTTACTGTCCAATATGTCTCGCAGGTCCTCTGTGTTGCCCTGGGCCTTAGTTTTTTTGACTGAGTGGCGACGGGGTGCGGGCTGAACTTTAGGCTGAAACGCCTCTTTGGCTCGGCCGCGTAATGGCCGGTCAGCCGCATCTTACACTGGTGAATGAGGTTTCAATGCTTCCTCCGCGAGGTGAGGTAGCAACCTGCGTTTTGGGTAACTCTTGGATGGGCGTTCGAGTTCATGCTCCTTGGCCGCAAGGACTTTGGTCCACCTGTCTGCTAGCAAGTCTTGATCAGCTTGGAGCTGTTGCTGTTTTTTCCTAAGGCTATTTGCCATGGCCATAAGCCGGTGCTTGAAGCGCTCTTGCTTGTCGGGGTCCTCAGGCACGATAAACTCGTCGTCGCCGAGGCTCGCCTCGTCTTCGGAGGGAGGCATGTAATTGTCCTCCTCCGATTCTCCATCTGTTGTCTGCTCTGGAGGGCTAGCTTGTCCGTCCTCTAGCTCTACACCGTGCTGGAGGGGATTGTTGTTGTCTTTGGCGCTATCCGGAGTGTTATTATCTCCTGTGCCGGTATCACTGCTCTTGCTGTGGCGGGACTTAGATCAGCGCCGCTGACGTCGGTGCTTGGGTTGCTTCTTGGAGGGGTCATCCTCCGCTGTCTTGTCGCCATTGCCTTCCTTTGGGGTGTCCACCATGTATATATCATATGATGAGGTGGCAGTCCAGCGCCCTGAGGGCGCTGGTTCCTGTTCGTCTCCGGCTTCGTCATCCATACCGTCGAAGTCTTCAGAGTCGAAGTCGAGCATGTCGGTTAAGTCGTCGATAGTGGCTACTAAGTGGGTGGTGGGTGGGCAGCGAATTTCTTCGTCGTCTGCATCCCATTCTAGCCGGACATAGTTCGGGCAAGGTTCTCCTGACAGGGAGAGAGACCTTAGTGAATTTAGCACATCTCCGAAAGGTGAGTGCTGAAAGATATCTGCGGAGGTGAACTCCATGATCGGCGCCCAGTCGGACTCGACGGGCGCGGATGTGAGCGGCTCGGAGTCCGTGGCCGGAGATGAATCCAGTGGTTCGGCGACATGGCTCTTGTAAGGGGTGAAGTCAGTATCCGGCTCTATCGCCACTGAGAGTGCGGCCTCCATGGCGGGGTCCATCCCTCCGCTCTCGGATGGCGCGACTTGCTCTGGATTAAAGGCCGGAGTGGTTGCAGATGCGATCTCCCGAACATTGTCCGACGGCAGAGTTACGTCATGCTCGTCGCGACTGTGCGACGCGTCTGACATGGGCTCGAATCCGTCGAAGATCAAGTCTCCGCGGATGTTAGACATGTAGTTCAAGTTTCCAAATCTGACCTGATGGCCAGGGGCGTAGCTCTCGATCTGCTCCAGATGGCCAAGCGAATTGGCCCGCAGTGCGAAGCCGCCGAATACGAAGATTTATCCGGGGAGAAAAACCTCACCCTGGACCGCATCATTACCGATGATCGAAGGAGCCATCGAGCCTTATGGTGACGGCACAGTGGAACTCTCAATGAAAGCACCAATGTCGGTGTCAAAACCGGTGGATCTCGGGTAGGGGGTCCCGAACTGTGCGTCTAAGGTGGATGGTAACAAGAGGCAGGGGACATGATGTTTACCCAGGTTCGGACCCTCTTGATGGAGGTAATACCCTACGTCCTGCTTGATTGTTCTTGATAATATGAGTAGTACAAGAGTTGATCTACCATGAGATCAAAGAGGCTAAACCCTAGAAGCTAGCCTATGGTATGATTCTATGTTGTCCTACGGACTAAAACCCTCCGGTTTATATAGACACCGGAGGGGGCTAGGGTTACACAAGGTCGGTTACAAAGGAGGAGATATACATATCTGTATTGCCTAGCTTGCCTTCCACGCCAAGTAGAGTCCCATCCGGACACGGGACGAAGTCTTCAATCTTGTATCTTCATAGTCCAACAGTCCGGCCAAAGGATATAGTCCGGCTGTCCGGAGACCCCCTAATCCAGGACTCCCTCACAGCCCATCATTGGAATATACAAGCCAAGTTCTATAATGTAAGATTCCCACTAGTATATAAAAGTGATAACATAAGAGACTATCTATCATGAAGATCATGGTGCTACTTTGAAGCACAAGTGTGGAAAAAGGATAGTAACATTGTCCCTTCTCTCTTTTTCTCTCATTATATTTTTTATTTGGGCCTTCTTTTTGGCCTCTTTTCTTTTTTTTTTCTCTTCTTTTTTTTCGCCCGGAGTCTCATCCTGACTTGTGGGGGAATCATAGTCTCCATCATCCTTTCCTCATTGGGACAATGCTCTAATAATGATGATCATCACACTTTTAATTTACTTACAACTCAATACTTAGAACAAAATATGACTCTATGTGAATGCCTCCGGCGGTGTACCGGGATGTGCAATGATGCATTAGTGACATGTATGAAGAATTATGAACGGTGGCTTTGCCACAAATATGATGTCAACTACATGATCATGCAAGCAGTATGACAATGATGAAGAGTGTCATAATAACAGAATGGTGGAAAGTTGCATGGCAATATATCTCGGAATGGCTATGGAAATGCCGTAATAGGTAGGTATGGTGGCTGTTTTGAGGAAGGTATGTTGTGGGTTTATGGTACCGGCGAAATTTGCGCGATACAAGAGAGACTAGCAATGGTGGAAGGGTGAGAGGGCGTATAATCCATGGACTCAACATTAGTCATAAAGAACTCACATACTTATTGCAAAAATCTATGAGTTATCGAAACAAAGTATTACGCGCATGCTCCTAGGGTGATAGATTGGTAGGAAAAGACCATCGCTCGTCCCCGACCGCCACTCATAAGGAAGACAATCAATAAATAAATCATGCTCCGACTTCATCACATAATGGTTCACTATACGTGCATGCTACGGGAATCACAAACTTCAACTACTCAACTAGCATGACTCTAATATCACCATCTTCATATCTCAAAACAATTATCAAGCATCAAACTTCTCATAGTATTCAATGCACTTCTATGAAAGTTTTTATATTATTCCTAAAAGCAAATTTCCATGTTGTTCTAAAGGACTATCAAAATAATATAAGTGAAGAATGAGAGATCAACTATCTATATCTATATCTATACCTATTAATAAAGCAAGGTGCGTTTCGTTGATTTTTTTCATCCGTTTACCGTCGAAATTTATTTTTCTATCTGAGGTGGTACTATTTTTTTGTGCGTCCGTCTGTTTTTTTTAACAATATAGAATTTTGTACTTGGCCCGCACATGTTGTGGCCCAGGGAAACCAGCCCATTTATTTGCCTTCCCATGTAGCTGCAAAATACCTATTTCTCGTCCTATGCGGTAGATAGTCCGAGCTCGCACAGAGCGCCCAGGACTGGGCCGACCCGTTTTGATTTTCGTCTAAATTTATTTTAATTTTTATAGTCCGAGCTCGCATAGGGCGTCCAGGACTGGGCTGGCCCATTTTAGTTTTCGTCCAAATTTATTTCAATTTTTTACCTTATTTCATAATTCATTTTTTTAGAATTTTTTTAGTTTTTTTTTCGAATTTTCGAAAAATGTTTGAATTACAATACTGTCTTCCCCTTTTCAAAAATATTTGGAACATTAATTTATTATCTTGTTCTGATTTTTATTAAATTCTGAAATATTCCAAAATTGTTTGCCATTTAAAAAACATGTATTTAAAAAATATTCGAAATTTGAAATATATTCCTGTTTTAATAAAATGTTCACAGATTCAAAATAATGTCCACGGTTAAAAATACATTTTATAAAATTGTTCTGAATGTTTAAAACATATTCTATTTTCAAGAGTCGGTCCAAATTAAAAACAATTTGGGTATTGATAAATGGTTCATTTTTTCAAAAAATGATGCTATTTCAAATTTTGTTCAAGTTTTTTTCATAATGGACGGAAAATTCAAAACATTGATCGTAATTTCAAAAAATGTTCATGTTTCCAAGAATATTCAGCAATTCGTATTTTTAAAAAAGTTCAAAAAAGATTTTAAATCCAACGTTACACTATGTTCTTAAATATTCTCGCTGGCCATCGGTTAGCAGTAGACGTTTGTTGTCGTGGCTAGCGTCACGTGGTCGGGTTTTTAAGGTCTTATGTTCGATCATTCAACACGCAGTTTTTTGGATTATTACTGGTGCCTTGCAAACACAGTTGTTTCGGTGCGTGCCAGTGGGCTGGCCCAGATGCGAATTGTTGTGCATCCCATGCGCTATTTGACACAATTAGCGTCATATAGTAGCTCCGGCGCAGTTGCCCCACGTAGCTCCCTAATTTTTTTGGTTATCCCCCGGGTGTGCCAAATTGGACCTACCATCTATTTCTTTTTCTGTGAGATGGATGAGCAGAAAAAAATTAAAGGGCGCGAGGGGATTGAATTATGGACCTTCCCTATTATGCCGATGGCTAAAACCAACTCAGCTAGCTTGCAATCATGATAGGAACAGTCTCATCTTGGAATTTTATACTAAATCACACAAGTTTTTATATTTCTATGAGTTGTCTAGAAATAAGGAGGTTGTGTGAGAATAAGGAAGTTGTCTCGAGAATTATTAGCAGAACGAGATACTCCACAAATTATTGCCGGAGATTACTTGCACGTGCTAATAAAAGACAATATGTTGGTTGGCTATAATGGAAAGAAATTGCGGGCACATGCTAATAAAACAGAATATGTTGGTTTTGCTCTAATAAAAAAATTATGGTACGTGAGCGCACAAATAGTTGAAGAGAATAAACCCTTATAATGAAGGGACATTCATGCCTGGTTATGCACTGATTATGCTAATGCAACATAATTTATGCACTGCAATTAGTAATCCATCTGATTACGTCGTCGTAGGAGAAAGTGATCGAAACAACCGTGCCTCGAAGGTCGCCGCGCAGCAACCAAATGAGAACATAACCACAACTCTAAGGCGGAGGTGGATCCGGAGGAAAAAAAGGTACCCGTTAGGTGGTCGCAGCCACGCCGATCAACCACACCACTATCAAGATCTCGCGGGCCAAGCATGACCCGTGCAGAAGACCGCAGCTACTCGCTCTGTCACCCAACGCCATGGAGACTGTTTTTTATGAACACGTCAATTATCACTCCCATTGCTTGTTGCAAAAAAAATTATCTTCCTGTTGTAACGCACGGGCATATGTGCTAGTTTCTATAAAATAAAACCACCGCCGTGCTCTAAATGATATAAATGAAGCACTAGAGCAAAAACTATATGGCTCGAAAGATATAAGTGAAGCACATAGAGTATTCTAATAAATTTCAAATCATGTGAGTCTCTCTCAAAAGGTGTGTACAGCAAGGATGATTGTGGTAAACTAAAAAGCAAAGACTCAAATCATACAAGACGCTCCAAGAAAAACACATATCATGTGGTGAATAAAAATATAGCTCCAAGAAAAGTTACCGTAGATGAAGACAAGAGAGGGGATGCCTTCCGGGGCATCCCCAATCTTAGGCTTTTTGGTGTCCTTGAATTTTACCTTGGGGTGCCATGGGCATCCCCAAGCTTTGGCTCTTGCCACTCCTTGTTTCATAATCTATCAAATCTTACCCAAAACTTGAAAACTTCACAACACAAAACTCAAAATAGAAAATCTCGTGACCTCCGTTAGCGAAAGAAAGCAAAACACCACTTCAAGGTACTGTAATGAACTCATTCTTGATTTATATTGATGTTAAACCTATTTTATTCCAACTTCTCTATGGTTTATAAACTCTTTTACTAGCCATAGATTCATCAAAATAAGCAAACAACACACGAAAAACAGAATCATTCAAAAACAGAACAGTCTGTAGTAATCTGTAGCTAACGCAAACTTCTGGAACACCAAAAATTCTAAAATAAATTTCTGGACGTGAGGAATTTATCTATTAATCATCCTCAAAAACAATTAACTAAATATCACTTTCCAAATAAAAATGGCAGCAATTCTCGTGAGCGCTAAAGTTTGTGTTTTTTACAGCAAGATCAAAAAGACTTTCCCCAAGTCTTCCCAACGGTTCTACTTGGAACAGACACTAATTAAACACAAAAAACACAACCAAAACAGAGGCTAGATAAATTATTTATTACTAAACAGGAGAAAAAAGTAAGGAATAAAAATAAAATTGTGTTTCCTCCCAACAAGCGCTATCGTTTAACGCCCCTAGCTAGGCATAAAAGCAAGGATAGATCTAGGTATTGCCATCTTTGGTAGGCAATGCATAAGTGGCTCTCATAATAGATTCATATGGTAATTTAAATTTCTTTCTAGGGAAGTGTTCCATGCCTTTACTTAATGGAAATTGGAATTTAATATTCCCTTCCTTCATATCAATAATTGCACCAATCGTTGCAAGGAAAGGTCTACCAAGAATAATAGGACATGAAGGGTTGCAATCTATATCAAGAACAATGAAATCTACGGGCACATAATTCCTATTTGCAACAATAAGAACATCATTAATTCTTCCCATGGGTTTCTTAATGGTGGAATCCGCAAGATGCAAGTTCAAAGAACGATCATCAAAATCACGGAAACCTAGCACATCACACAAAGTTTTTGGAATCGTGGAGACACTAGCACCCAAATCACACAAAGCATAACACTCACGTTCTTTAATTTTAATTTTTATTGTAGGTTCCCACTCATCATAAAGTTTTCTAGGGATAGAAACTTCCAACTCAAGATTTTCTTCATAAGATTGCATCAAAGCATCAACGATATGTTTAGTAAAAGCTTTATTTTGACTATAAGCATGAGGAGAATTTAGCACGGATTGCAACAAGGAAATACAATCTATCAAAGAGAAATTATCATAATTAAATTCCTTGAAATCCAAGATAGTGGGTTCTTTGCTATTTAAAGTTTTAACCTCTTCAATCCCACTTTTAACAATTTTTGCATCAAGATCTAAAAACTCCGAATCATTGGAACGTCTTTTAACTAAAGTTGACTCGTCTCTAGTCCCATAATTATCAAGATTCATATTGCAAAACAAAGATTTAATAGGGGACACATCAATCACTTTAGATCTTCATCCATATTATCATGAAAACTAGAAGAACACGCTTTCACGGAGCAATCTTTCTTAGCACGCATCCTAGCGGTTCTTTCCTTGCACTCATCAATGGAAATTCTCATGGCTTTGAGAGACTCATTGATATCATGCTTAGGTGGAATAGATCTAAGTTTCAAATAATCAACATCAAGGAAAATTCTATCCACGTTCCTAACCAACTC
The DNA here is from genome assembly GCF_003073215.2 of Triticum urartu. NCBI lineage: Eukaryota > Viridiplantae > Streptophyta > Magnoliopsida > Poales > Poaceae > Triticum > Triticum urartu. The sequence goes on along the minus strand of NC_053023.1, from coordinate 728,212,646 downwards.
ATCAACCTTAACCAATTTTTCTTCAATCAAAGCATTGAAACTCATTTGCGAAGTAATAAATTCTTTAATTCTAGATTCAAAATCAGAGGGCATCTTATTATAATATCCATAAGAATTGTTGTAGGAATTACCATAATTATTAGAGGAATTACTAGGAAACGGCCTAGGATTAAAATTAGCTCTATACGCGTTATTATCAAAATTGTTCCTACTAACAAAATTCACATCCATAGATTCATTATTATTCTCAATCAAAGTAGACAAAGGCATATCATTAGGATCAGTAGGAGCACTCTTATTAGCAAACAATTTCATAAGTTCATCCATCTTTCCACTCAAAACATTAATCTCTTCAATTGCGTGCACTTTTTTACTAGTAGATCTTTTAGTGTGCCATTGAGAATAATTAACCATAATATTATCTAGGAGTTTGGTAGCTTCTCCTAAAGTGATTTCCATAAAAGTGCCTCCCGCGGCCGAATCTAAAAGATTTCTAGAAGCAAAATTCAATCCGGCATAAAAATTATGTATAATCATCCATAAATTCAAACCATGTGTAGGGCAATTACGTATCATTACTTTCATCCCCTCCCAAGATTATGCAACATGTTCATGATCAAGTTGCTTAAAATTCATAATATCGTTTCTAAGAGAGATGATCTTAGCGGGAGGAAAATACTTAAAGATAAAAGCATCTTTGCACTTATTCCATGAATCAATACTATTTTTAGGCAAAGACGTAAATCAAGCTTTAGCACGATCTCTAAGCGAAAACGGAAATAGCTTAAGTTTAACAATATCATTATCCACATCTTTCTTCTTTTGCATATCACACAAATCAACAAAGTTGTTTAGATGGGTAGCGGCATCTTCACTAGGAAGGCCAGAAAACGGATCTTTCATGACAAGATTCAGTAAAGCAGTATTAATTTCACAAGATTCAACATCGGTAAGAGGAGCAATCGGAGTGCTAATAAAATCATTATTGTTGGTATTGGCAAAGTCACACAATTTAATATTATCTTGAGCCATCGTGACAAGCGAGCAATCCAACACACAAGCAAACAAGAAACATGCAAAGAGGCAAATAGAAAAAGAGAAGGGGAACAGAAAAAGAGGGCGAATAAAACGGCAAGGGTGAAGTGGGGGAGAGGAAAACGAGAGACAAATGGCAAATAATGTAATGCGAAGGATAAGAGTTGTGTTGGGTACTTGGTATGTCTTGACTTGGCATAGATCTCCCCGGCAACGATGCCAGAAATCCTTCTTGCTACCTCTTGAGCAGTGCGTTGGTTTTCTCTTGAAGAGGAAAGGATGATGCAGTAAAGCAGCGTTCTCAGTTTTTGAGAACTAAGGTATCAATCCAGTAGGAGACCACGCGCGACTCACCTCGTACCTACACAAACAAATAAGAACCTCGCAACCAACACTATAAAGGGGTTGTCAATCCCTTCACGGCCACTTGCAAGAGTGAGATCTGATAGAGATAATAATAATAAGATAAATATTTTTGGTATTTTTATGATAAAGATTGAAACTAAAGATTGCAAAATAAAATAGATTGGAAACTTGTATGATGGAAAATAGACCCAGGGGCCATAGGTTTCACTAGTGGCTTCTCTCAAGATAGCATAAGTATTACGGTGGGTGAACAAATTACTGTCGAGCAATTGATAGAAAAGCGAATAATTATGAGAATATCTAGGCATGATCATGTATATAGGCATCACGTCCGCGACAAGTAGACCGAAACGATTCTGCATCTACTACTATTACTCCACACATCGACCGCTATCCAGCATGCATCTAGAGTATTAAGTTCATAAGAACAAAGTAACGCCTTAAGCAAGATGACATGATGTAGAGGGATAAACTCATGCAATATGATATAAACCCCACCTTTTTATCCTCGATGGCAACAATACAATACGTGTTGTTTCCCCTACTGTCACTGGGATCGAGCACCGTAAGATTGAACCCAAAGCTAAGAACTTCTCCCATTGCAAGAAAGATCAATCTAGTGGGCCAAACCAAACTGATAATTTGAAGAGACTTGCAAAGATAAACCAATCATACATAAAAGAATTCAGAGAAGAATCAAATGTTGTTCATAGATAATCTGGATCATAAACCCACAATTCATCGGATCTCGACAAACACACCGCAAAAGAAGATTACATCGAATAGATCTCCAAGAGAATCGAGGAGAACTTTATATTGAGATCCAAAGAGAGAGAAGAAGCCATCTAGCTACTAGCTATGGACCCGAAGGTCTGAAGTAAACTACTCACACATCACCGGAGAGGCCATGGAGTTGATGTAGAGGCCCTCCGTGATCAATGCCCCCTCCGACAGAGCTCCGAAAAAGGCCCCAAGATGGGATCTCTCGGGTACAGAAGGTTGCGACAGTGGAATTAGGTTTTCGTGGTGCTCCTCGATGTTTGCGGGGTACGTGGACTTATATAGGAGGAAGAAGTAGGTCGATGGAGCAACGAGGGGCCCACGAGGGTGGGGGGCGCGCCCAGGGGGGTAGGCGCCTCCTGCCTCGTGGCCTCCTCGATTGTTTCTTGACGCCCACTCCAAGTCTCCTGGATCACGTTTGTTGAGAAAATCACGTTCCCGAAGGTTTCATTCCGTTCGGACTTCATTTGATATTTCTTTTCTGCGAAACATTGAAATAGGCAAAAAGAACAACAATTTGGGTTGGGCCTCCGGTTAATAGGTTAGTCCCAAAAAAGATATAAAGGTGTAAAATAAAGCCCATTAACATCCAAAATAGATAATATAATAGCATGGAGCAATCAAAAATTATAGATACGTTGGAGACGTATCAGTGTGTCGCCCCAAGGCTAGTGGAGGTCTGGGCGTAATCAATCTCCGCATTCAAGGAAATGATTTGTTGTTAAAATATCTACACAAATTTTACAATGGCTGGGACACACCTTGGGTGCAACTAAGTTGGGAGACATATTACACGGATCAAATCCCATATGCTGCTGATCCCTGCGGATCATTCTGGTGGAGGGATGTGGCCAAGTTAATGCCAACATACAGAGGTATCTCGATGGCAAACTTGGGAAATGGCCGCAACGTTCACGATTGCATTCTCTGTGGCCTGCAAATTGAAGAAAGATTGGAACACCTATTCTTCGACTGCCATTTCAGCTCTGACTACTGGTCCCACCTTGGCCTCTCTTGGCACCCTGGTAACTCAAGATTACAAAACGTTTCTAAGGCAAAGGAAGACTGGAATCGGCCACTCTTTATGGAGCTATTTTTGCTGGCCGCTTGGAGTATATGGAAGGAACACAACAACAAGCATTTCAGGGGGGTCACACCCTCGAAAACATCCTGGCTGGACAGGCTTAAGGCTGACTTCTCCCTTCTCATTCATAGGGTTAGGGAAGAACAAAAGCAATCCATCTCACTCATCCTAGCCTCCTTATAACTTAACTTTCTCATGCCTCCCCCAAAGGGGGATGGATTGTAAATACCATGTACAGTATTTTTAACCTTTTTTAATATATACACAGTGGGAGGTACTCCTACTGTTTCTGGTAAAAAAAAGAAGCTAAAATATGAACATCTGAAAACTGAGAAAACTAAACAGATGAAAGTAAAAAAAATCAAGCTATGTTTGTTCTCAACATAGATATGTTAAGATTTAGAGGGAATTCTAAATAAATTTGTATGTTATAGTTAGGTAGTTGTGGTCTTGTATGATATGGTTTTAAACTTAGATAAATTTGAGTGCAATTTATATTTACCCCTTGCAACAAATCGAACCATAAACTGCATCTATTGATGAATAAATACCACACCCACGTCAGGTGATACCCGGTTCCCTGGTAATTTTCATGCCCGTGAGAAGTCACGCTAGATCCATTGTAAAATGGAAGCCCGTCTAAAATACAAGGCATATAAGTTTTTCTTAGGGCATCTCCAACAGCAACCAACAAAAATCCTTCCGCATCCGTCTGCGGACTGGGGGGAGCCAGTCCACGGACATGGATGCGGAAGGTCGACATCCAATGCTAGCCGCATACATTTCAAACTCTTTTTCAACAAACTGGATGAAATTTATGCAAACACGGCCGAATTTCATACAAACATGATGGATTTCATACAAACCGGATGAAAACGGTTACATTTTGGACATATTTTCAACTAAAAAGCTAAAACTATGTGCACGTACGGTCACGCGGAGCTCCATTCCCACGACACGAATACATTATGCTAGTCTACGGCCGGCCGCGATGGCTCCCTAAGGTTTTTGGGATTCTAGAGTATTTATAGAGGCGGAGGTAGGTCAAGGGGGTGCCCGTGGGCCCCACTACTCACCAGGACGCGTGGGAGGCCCCTGGCGCGCCCTGGTGACTAGTGGGCCCCACGAGCGTCCCCTCGTGCCCTCCAGAAGCTCCCTAGGTGTCTTCCTGCCAGAAAAAAAAATGTACAAAATATTTCGTGGCATTTGGTATTGATATTTCGCAAAGTAAAAAAACAGCAACTGACACTGGGCATTATGTCAATAGGTTAGTCTTAAAAAATGACATAAAGTTGCTAGTAAATGTATATAAAACATTCAGGATTGATAATATAACAACATGGAACAATAAAGCATTATAGATACGTTGGAGGCGTATCAACTTACCCCACTTTGTCTCCGGTTTACTGGAGAAATCACGTCGGAACCGCCCCGCAGACTGATACAGGTCAGAGTTGGATGGCTTTCGTGGTCCGGACGGTTGCAGAGGTTTGAGGGTCGGCGTTGGAGATGCCCTTACGTCAAAGTGTAGCAAATTTGACCATATTTGTAGAAATAATCTTTTATTCTTAAACTTGAAAAAACCAACAAAACTTTGACTCTAGACAAAAATTATGCACCTTATATTTTGAAATCTTTAAACTTGATCGACCATTCATAACTTCGATTTTGGAAGAAACTTATACACCTAGTATATATTTTGAAAAAGGGTGAGTGCAGTAGTACTATTGAAGAGAAAGAAGTTTCCTAGGTCAATTCTCTCGCTCACCGGACCCAACCACGCAGGATTCCTATGAGTGGTGCCTGTGCATAGATCGAAAAAAGCTGCCGTCGGCAAATCGACGAGCAAGCGGGGGAGCTGCTGCCGGATGCCCTGCGCAGACGCGTCACGTGCCCCATCGTGGGATCACGCATAAATTCTGTTTGCAACTTGCATGGCTGACCATCGATCTGTAGTCGCTCTCATCTAATCATTCTCCCGTCGCCGTCGAGCTCCAGCTTATTCCTCTTGGATTTGCAGCCAGCGCACGTGCTGTACAGTCCGGGGCTCCTGTCGGCAACGAAGGGATGCAAAATCGTCGTGGATTCGGTCGCTGGTTTCCCCCGGCGGTGCGATATATTCAAGAATGTGCGGCGATTGGAACAGTCCTGTCCTGACGATGGTGCCAAAATTACGTACTATGCATCTTGTGTATATATCGCACCACCGTCTGGGTACATGGTCACTGGTCAAGAGAAGGTCTTTCTTTCTGGCCCAAAAAGATCTGGTAGATATAGCAGTCACCCGAGTTCATTTCATACTAGGTAGCACCATGGGTGGTGGGCTAGCCAGCCTGAGTTTTATCTTTATTTAAAATTGATGTCTAGTTTTCTGTAGTCATTATTCCTTTTTGAAATGGGTCAAATTCATTGCCCGATTTGGATTACCCATTACTCTCGCCGTTCCATAATATAGTGCATATATATTTTCTAAAAAGTCAAGCTTTATAAGTTTTGACCAAGTTTACTGAGAAAACTATTTATATCTACAATACAAAATATATAAAATACTAAAGTATGTCTTGTGATGTATCTCAGAATACGTATTTGCTATTCTAGATGTATTTTTTTTCTCTCTACAAACTTGCTCAAAGTTTAACTTCTCAAAAAATATATACGCACTACATTGTGAAATGGAAGGAGTATTAACGTTGATATTTATCCTTTTTGTTGTTGTCTCGGACTATGTTTCAAATTTAGATTTGAAATGATATAATATGGTTAGATACTCCTTTCTTGTTTATTGGGCTCATCTTACAAATCACATCAACTAAGGATGAACTACTTATGTGCTAGACAACACGTTAATGCTACATGCATGACTCTCTTGCTCCTTCATGCATCGGTATATTATACATTGAGAACAAAAATCTGACAGAATTTAATATGGACATAGCTATATATGCATGTTCCGAATACAATGAGCCTTAGAATTATTATCTTTTTATGTTTGAGATATGCCCTCTAAACCGGAAGGGGGGATTATATGTTGTGTTCATCGATTAATATATAGAAGTCTTCTGAAGCGTTAAGCCCTGCTACGGAGAATAGTGCAATCGGTGTACCAGGAGCTCTAGTGCAAACATGTATGGTTTCCTGGAGAAACGACCAAATGAGAGATGATGTTGAAGTTCGTTACTTTACCTGGATCATAAGTGTGTACCAAAGAAGTTTGATCAATGAATTGATTCCGGTAGGCGTTGGACTAAGTATGTGGTTTTTCTTTCCACTGTATATCCAGCTTCGGTCCATTATGTAGGTAGCACATACGACTATAACATTACTAAGACAAAACAAAACTATACAAACCTCAATTTCTCCTCCCTCCCCACTCCCCAGTTTTGCCAACTACCCATTTTATACCAAATTCCTATATATCTAAGAAAGACCTAAGGTTCCCTGTTTCACCTCCTAGATTTACACTCGACCCTTTGTCCAAGTTCCTCCCATTTTCCCTTTTGGTCCCCGCCCCTTTTGCTTTTTCTCACCTGTTTTGATGGAAAACCGCCTCAACCGGTCCACATCTTATTGAATTTAAATAAAAATTTCTTTGGTAAGTCAATAAATGTTTACCAAATAAAATCCTTTTTAAACACTTTTATTAACAATAAATAGGACATGAATCACATACTACTAATCTACTAGAATATTTATGTCCCCATTGCAATGCACGGGCAATTATCTAGTACTCCCTCCGTCCCAAAATAAGTGTCTCAACTTTGTACTAACTTTAATACAAAAAATTGTACTAAGGTCAAGACATTTATTTTGGGACGGAGGGAGTATATCATAAACATAAGTAAAATAACAAAATATTGCCCCTCTCCCACAAATCTACCCCACCCCACCCTCAATACTTCCCATCTCTAGCATAAACTACCCAAATACATAATCAGAGAAAAAAAATACAAGAATTGGCAATAGTCAAAATTAGTAACTTTGGACACCAAGAAGTAGTTGGTGTACAATCAACACCCAAAGTGCTCAAATGGTGAAAATTCGACACAAGGCCGCCAAGTTGCGGTGCTTTCTGGGAAACATATCAGATTCTGGAGAAGCATGCAGTTGTGGGTTGAACTTAAGTAGCTCGAAGGATCAATGATGGGCGGGTACCGAACCACCTAGCTGGGATCTAGAGAGTATATAGCATCATAGCGGGCGTCTGGGTTTGCAGTTGTCGTGTGTTGAGAGTGTTTTGTTGGGCCACTTGTTTAGCTGTGGTGTTTCATGCATCAAGTGTGGTTTGCCTGATCGGTTTTTGCCTGGTTCTCTGTTAATTAATTAGGAAACTCTCTTCTTCTTAATTAATCGATGAGGCTCTTTTGCCTCTGTTTTGGAAAATATAGCAGGTTATCGGCCAATTAAGGTAGCCATCAAAGGTAGTTAGGAAGCAAAGACGGTCGCCCACATGAGGTCCCTAAATTAACCCATTCAAATTGTATTATAAGTGGCCGATAAAACCATGAGAGACAATTTCTCACACAAGACCCATTTTAAAGCACAATCATAGACGAACATGCATCACAAACAGTTCTTCCTCTAGGCTTATGGCTCACGATTTCCTCGGCCGTCCCGTATGTAATAGAATGTATCATATGTAATAGAGTGTATCATAGGCGCGCCATTAGAAATATCGTCATGTCAAAACTTGTGCTGCTGTGTACTATTGAAAGAACTACAGGATGCCGAATTCTCGGTTGTCTAAGAACTTATTGAACCCCAGTCGAGCACATAGCCCATTGGATCCATTTTGCTGAATTTTGCTAGGGCTATTTTGATGGTGATTGCTAGCTTAATTTTGTACCATATTCACTAAGATCTAGCAAAATCTCAGTTGCCTGAGAGATAGGCATGCCTGAGAAATTGTAACGTGTAACAGGATGATCAGCGTCATATGGAATAGCATAGAGGTTAGTAGATATGTTTGTATGCCCCTTGATGGTAATTGATTTCTCAATATTTCATTTTTTAAACGGAGGCATAAGATTTGCCTCATCTATTAAATAAGGAGAGAATAGAGTTTAGAGTTTTACAACACCCACAGGTACAGCATGGGAATTACTCGCCCACAAGAATATCTCCTAATTTTTTTGCGCCCACGGTCACCAAAAGCTTGGCGGTGAGTAGGACGGTCGTTGGCACACTCTTATGATGGAATACCCGTGCATTTCTTTCATTCCAAATGGTCCACGAGACAAGCATGGTGAGAGAAGTCAAAGCTTGCCGATTGGGGTTGCGATTGTCAGTTCTCTTGTCCCACCATTCGTAGAAGGATTCATCCATGTGCCACTCGGATGTATCCATGTGTGCGAGACCAAGCCTCTCAATGAGAGACTTCCATATCCGAATCGTAAAGCAGCACTTGAAGAAAATGTGGGCACCCGTTTCTTGCTCCCTATTGCAAAGCTTGCGGAGGCCACAATTTGGCCAACCTCATTGCTATAAATGATTGGCTGTCCAAATCCTATCTTGCATTGCCAACCACGCAAAGAATATAACATCTGGAGGTGCCCATGCCTTCCAAACCATACAGTCAAAAGGGGAAGGACTCAAGCCTAGAATTGAGCCTTGTGTGCGGTGACCGCCGTGTATATCCCATCGTTCGCGTGCTTCCAGACGATGGTATCTTCGATTTGCTCATGAAGGTGGACATCATTTTTTTTTGCGAATACGCAAAGATTGCGTATCTTTTCATTGATAGAAAGAGAAGAATGAGTACAACAAGGGGTACAACTCATGACATGAACGCAGAGGCATGAACATGGTGCCCGGAGCATAGAGAGACAGGGTGCTCAGCCCGAACAGAGTAAGGAACACAACTAAACCCACCAAGCCTAAAACTAGAGGAGCAGACCGAAGCAGCATGACGTCAAACATCTTCAAATCCAACACCGGGGACACCACGAGCGAGCAAGATGACGCCTTCAAGAAGGGGGAACGACGTAGTGACGCCGCCGCCATCCGATCCGGTGAACCGGACCTAGGGTTTCCCCTGATGCTCGTAGAGGGGCACGGATAAAGGCCTTGGCAGCGCCTCCAGAAAGGAAAACGACACCCGCGAGCGTCGTCGCTGCCAGCATCGGCAAGCCGAGCATGGATTTCGCCTGGCCTGAGTCCGAGTGATCCCAAAGCCACCAGGTCAAGATCCGAAGATGCCGGAGCCAACCTGCACATCGACTGAAACCTAGGAACGGGGGTGGGGCTGCACCTGCCGCCAACAAAAACACAAGCTTTGGAGCCGACATGGCTCGTAGGTGGACGGGATCGGAGAGGCAGCGGTGTAGAGAGCCGACGTGGATGGAAGGAAGGCAGCCGACGCAACCAGCAATCCGGAGCCGGAAGAGAACGCGGATCCGTGCTGCCGGAGGCGAAGCCACCCGAACTCCGGCGAACCGAGGCTGGAAGGGACGCAGCCGTTGGTGCACCGGGGCCGAAACCGCGCTGGTAAAGGACGCCGGCAGACCAAGGACACTGGAGAACGCAGGTCCATGGACGTCGGGACCGGAGCGGTGTCGACAAAGATCCACTGCGAAAACTACACCGGACTGGTCGAGGATTGCCGTGACCACACACAAGCAGGGGTCGTCACCGTAGCTCGGAAGAGACGCCGTCGAGGACGGAGGGTGGCCTGCACCGAGGCAGGACCGAGCCCCGGCCAACTCCCCCAAGGGCCTTGCCAACCCAACGGACAACAGCAAGAAGGGGGGCTGCACCAGTGGGGTGGCAGAGGCGGACGGGGGAGGAGCACGCGGGCGCGGCCGCGCCGCCGAGCAGGATGGCAGGACGCGGTGCAGCAGCTGGACGGGGAGGGAGTCCGCGGCGCGCCAGATCCGATCTGGGGGCCGGCGGGAGGGAGGGTCCTCAGCGCAAGGGGGTGCGGAGGGGGGCGAGCGCATCCGCCACACACGCCGCAGCCAACCCAGGCCCGGTGCAGCCGCACCGGCCGACCGGCGGCAGCGATGCGGGGAGGCGGCAACGGAGGAGAGGGACTGCAGCGGGGGCGGGGGTGCCGGTGCAGGAACGAAATCGCCCCGCCGCCGCCATCCCCGGGCGCGGCGCGGCTTCGCCGGCCGTCCCTCCGGCGGCGGCGCAGCGGGTGTACTGGTGGCGGAGGGGAGCTCTCGACGGCGGCGAGGGTTTCCCCCGTGTCGCCAGACACGGGCGACGCGGGGGTGGGCGGGGGAGTTCGTTCAGGTTTTTCAGGTGGACATCATTTAGGAGCATCCAAATAGTGAAGAATTCCCGAATGTGGGCGGAGGAGACAACCGCGACTTGGTTGATCTTGAGGATCCAAGCGTTCCCCTTGAGGGCCTCAGGACCTTCCAATTCTTTTCTTTTCGAGGCCTCGAAGATGAGCGGTGCAATATCTTTGGGTTTGCAACCAAGAAGCCACGGGGAGTCCCAAAAAGGCGTTTTGGCGCCATCTCCCACTGTGATAGTCATAGAGGCATAGAAAAACTCAAAGTCCTTATCGGTGCAGGGGTTTCCCAGGCCATTTCATTTTGGAGAACAACAGATTTGGTGGTGACTTGCGAGCCAAAACCCCAACGTTATTTTTGCATTCAGCTACCACACGGCTTGTGCTGACCCTTAGCGCTAGTTTCCTGTCAAGAATGTATTCCACACTATGTTGAGCAGGAGAATGTTGAAGATGTACTCCAGTAGTTGTATTGGATGTATCTTGTAAGAAGAAAGAAGAATTGTATTTTATTTTTGGCACGGTAGCTTCAGATTTTGTCGAGGTGCAGATTATAACTCCAAACGGCCCCTTTCCACTATCTAGGCCTAAAAGATTGAGATGTACCAGTGCAGAAAGTTATCAGATTCCAAGAAGCCCCTATCCCACTTGGTGCAAAGTGGCAACGATTTTCATTCGTCGGATCACAATCCAAACTCTCTGGCGGCAACATGTCATCCGTCCGATCATAACCGATGGAGCTGCCACAGATTCTACGATGTCGCTCGTCAACACTTTTACAGTCCGGTATCTTTCAGGTACTTGTGATCAGTCTAGGATTGGCGAAAAGGCACACCACACCTCGTATCTTTTGAGCCGTGCTCACACTGAGAACTTGTGCGAGGGGACTTCACCGGGACGCCTATAAATAGCAGTACGTACGCCGCTGCATATACCACACCAAGCTTCCACGTAAGGCAGAACTCAAGCATCTAACCTAAACATAAGCAAGGTTAGTTAAGTCGAGCATGGCGTCGAGGGATCCGCTGATCGTGGGGAGGATCGTCGGCGACGTGGTCGACTACTTCGACATGGCGGCGCAGCTGAGGGTGATGTACGGCAACAGGGAGATCACCAACGGGTCCGAGCTGAGGCCGTCGCAGGTGGAGAACCAGCCGACGGTGCGGATCACAGGACGCCGCGGGTCACTCTACACGCTCGTGAGTGGCCATACGTCTCCACGCATGCATCATTTGGTTGCATGAAATCACGCATGCATGCACGTCGTTAGTTTTAACATGCATATGCGTTGCATGACTGACATGCATGTGCCATGTTTCAGGTGATGGTCGACCCTGATGTACCCAGCCCAACTAACCCTTCCCAACGGGAGTACCTCCATTGGTACGTGCATGCTGGCTGATTTAGCTAGCTTTACCCTTAGCTAGGTACCTTTGTTTTTCGTCGTGCATGCCATGCTTGCACTTTGTGTGCTAACCATTTCGTGAGAAAAATATATAATCATTAGTGTATGTATATATTTACTAGTACTGCTATATATACTGGTATATCGGATTAAGCTAATTGCTTCGGTTTAATTTCTTGACTACATTCAGGATGGTGACAGACATACCAGATGGAGGTGACGTGAGCCGCGGTAAGAATCGGATTAAGCTAATTGCTTCGGTTTAATTCCGCAAAAAGAAGCTAATTTACAGAGTACATGTACCATGTCAATTATTCTCTCCAACTGCCTTTCCTAGCGAAAAACAGATAGTCAAGTGGGAACCATTAATCAAACTTTTTGCGTGTGTGCATGGCTGCATGCAGGAACCGAGGTGGTGGCGTACGAGAAGCCGCGGCCGACGGCGGGGATCCACCGTGTGGCATTCGTCGTGTTCCGGCAGGCAGCGCGGCAGGCCATCTACGCGCCAGGGTGGCGCTCCAACTTCATCACCAGGGACCTGGCCGAGTGCTACGGCCTCGGTGCTCCGGTGGCCGCCGCCTACTTCAACTGCCAGAGGGAGGGCAGCTGCGGTGGCCGGAGGTACAGGTGAATCGAGCAAGCTGTCTGGCACTACGTAGTACGTACAAGCGCGCGATCGCTCCATCCAAACGTGTCACACTAAATATATAAATAAAGGAATAAATATGTGTAGTAAGCTAGATATATAGCTGCTTCAGATACACATACTGTGACACTGTGTAATACTGGCCATCTCGATCGGCAGTACCTACTTGTGCCGGAATATACCGTGTACTTGGTGCATGGCTTAAACATTTAATAATCATAATATACGTGTTGTTGTTGGCAAATGAATAATGCTTTCTCTAATATATATTTTTATATTGTGAAACAATATGTTATGCCCTTGTTCCCTCGGAAAGGAGAACCTCGCCAAACCGGGGGTGTGAGTGTGTGCCAAGTTGATTGTGAAAGTACTAATAACTATTGGATGGTGAGGAAAAAAACCACCCGATCGCAAAAGTATAGCCGAAGGATACCACTTACCACCCAGAGCCATCTATGTTGGTCTAATAACCGTGGATGGATCTTCATAAGTGTCTGCTATATTATCGTAGATGTGTAGACGATCCTTGAAAGTTGCTCATGTGATTTGCTACACAATGCATACAACTCTTTACTAGATCTTTTAATGATTGTATGCTCAATCCCATGTATCTTCCGACATGGTTGTAACTCTTTGTAACTCTAATCGTGATCCATTCCTCTATTCTCATCCTCACTCGACCATGTTCTCATCAATAACCCCCAACATCGCCTACTTTTCCTTCTTCATCTCATCTTCCTACGACGGCACCCCTATAACTGTGCCACTGTGTGAAGGAGATCTAGGCTCTAATGGTCATCGCCACACAAAAGGAGATCAATATTGAGCGGTGGCTGCTGAAACCCTCCTTCACCTCGTCAGACTGAAGCTAGCTGCTACACAAAGGACAATAAAGACACCACCCACTACTTGGAGCAACTACATCAAGGGAGAAGAGAAGCACACTACTATATAAGAGCATCTACAACCAGATTAGGCAAATCCGGGCCCTCAAACGCTCGCGGACGTGTCCTGGTGCGTCCGTGGGCTGGCCGGCGACTCCTCAAATCGCGTCATCCACATCCGTGTATCTCATATCCGATCTTCCATATCCATACTAAACCATGCAACGTCAATCAAACTACTTAAATCATCAAATAGACATAGGCAAGCACAATACGTTCACCAAAAGATTATGAACGGATGTTCAAGAGACCGCCGGAGTTCACACAAATGACGGACAACTTTAAACTACATCTAAGTACTTGAAATTAAACCGAAGAAAGTGGATCTTCATCACTTCCTCGCCGGCCCTTTCCCCTTCCGGTCGCCGTCGCAACTGTAGCTGTCGGCGGCCGGTGGAGGATCGCCCGAGTCGTCGGACGAGGCGCTATGGTCGTCGTCATCGTGGGAGGAGGAGACAATGAATTGAGCAAGCTGGCTGGCTGTACGTTTGGATGGAGCGAGCGCGCTTGTACGTACGTAGAGCCAAATAAACCAATAAATGTGTGTGAGCTAGATATATGGCTGCTCCAGACACTAATGTGCAATTCTGCTATCTCGATCGGTAGTACGTAGTTGTGCCCGAATTGTACTCGGTGCATGGCTTAAACATTTAATAATCATAATATACATGTTGTTATTGGCAAATGAATAACAATGTGTTATGCTCTTGTTCCCTCGGAAAATGGAGAACACATCCTTCCGGTTCTTATCTCGAAGGAACAATGCGCCTATGTGCCGGGCCGTCTCATGACTGATAATGTGCTTGTGGCTTATGAATGTGTGCATGCTATCAGAACCAAGAAGAGAAAGAAGCCTCTTTGTGCGGTCAAGTTAGATATGATGAAAGCTTATGATAGGATCGAATGGGTTTTCTTAGAACAAACGTTGAGAAAGTTTGGCTTTGCTTCCCAATGGATTGAGGTGATCATGCGTTGTGTTTCGTCTGCATGTTTTTGTGTCAAACTTAATGGGGTTTTTTCGAGAGCTTTTCTTCTTTCACGGGGTTTGCGACAGGGTGATCCACTGAGCCCTTACCTGTTTCTTTTCTGTGCTGAGGGCTTCTCTGCCTTATTGAAGAAAGCTTAGGAGGACCGGATCATTAAAGGGGTGACTTTTGGGAGCACTGGCCCCCATGTCACACATCTTCATTTTGCGGATGATAGCATTGTCTTTTTTGAAGGCTCACGAGATAACATGGCTGCTCTCAAGGAGATCCTTCGAAAATATGAGCGTGCTTCGGGGCAGGAGGTGAATCTGCAGAAATCTTCTATCTTCTTTGGGAGGGGGTGTCAGAATGATGTGAAAGACCAATTGAAAACTGATATTGGCATCCAATCCGAGGCACTTAGCGAGAGATATATCAGTCTTCCTACCCAAGTGGGAAGATCGAAGGATGGTGCTTTCAGATATGTGATGGAGAGTTCCAAGGGAAAGGTTACTGGATGGAAGGGACAGGGTTTGTCAAACAAGGCTAGGGAAGTGTTGGTTAAATCCGGACTCCAAGCTACCCCTACGCTCACCATGAGTTGTTTCCACCTCACAAAGAAAATATGTTGGAATCTGACTTCTATCTCCTCAAAATTCTGGTGGGGTGCGAGGAATGGTGAGATGAAGGTGCATTGGATTGCGTGGGACAAAATGTGTACCTCCAAGCGTGAGGGTGGTCTGGGGTTCCGACAACCCGAAGCTTTCAACCAAGCTCTGTTAGCAAAACAAGCGTGGCGTCTCCTCACGGTGCCCAATTCTTTGGTCGCGAGGGTGCTGAAGGCTCGTTACTTCAAGGACTGTTCTATTATGTCCGCTACTTGCCCGGCCAACGCTTCCTTCATGTTCAGAAGCTTGTTGCATAGAAGGGACTTGCTGAGGGAAGGGCTGGTTTGGCGAGTAGGGGATGGATCGATCGTCTATTAATATCCACCATGACAACTGGATCCCGCGGTCTGGTTGCTTGAGACCACTGGGGCAAGCGTTCCTCCCGGGCACGACTAAGGTGGCTCACCTGCTCTCAGATCAGGCAAATGGATGGGATGAGGCCAAAGTTGCGGCCATGTTCTCGCCTTCGGATGCCCGGGATATTCTGCAGATCGCTGTTGGAGGAGTGGGGGTGGAGGACTACCAAGCCTGGAACTACACTAAGAATGGAATTTTCAATGTTAAGTCTGCCTATCACTCGGCCATGTCGAGGAAACTTGCGAGAGCTGGACAGCCAGGCTCGTCGAGCTCAGTGCAGCGACATAAAGGTTACCTTGGCATTTGGAGTACTAATGCTCCGGGGAAAGCTAAAATCCACATGTGGCGACTTGTTCGTAATGGTCTGGCAGTGGGGTCTGAACTACATAGACGCTGGATCAAACCGGGTGTTTTCTGTGTGGCATGCGGCAGGGAAGAAACCATCTATCACAGGTTCTGGGCATGTCAACATTCGTCATTGTTCTGGCAGAAGCTGCATTCAGAGAAGGGCGTCACGATGGCACTCCCACCGTTTCCTATGGACTCCCAGAATGCGCTTGCAAACTGGCTCCTTGGATGGTTTGAGGAGGCGGCTGATGAGGAAAAACAAGTGATGATTCAAGCAGTGTATGGCCTCTGGGTAGCTCGTAATGACGCGCGGGATGGGAAGAAGATGGCATCCCCACATGAAATCATGGAGTCTATCTACTCCCACTTGATTGAGTGGAGACAAGTTCACGACGCCGCAGCGAGGGTGCCGCAGGCCAGAACCGTGCAGCGATGGAAGCCTCCGTCTCAGGGGTGGGTGAAGGTCAACTCTGATGGTGCCGTCACTGGGAATGGGGAGAAGGGGGGCACCGGAGTGGTTATTCGTGATGCTGGGGGTGCTTTTCTTGCAGGTGCCCGTCAGTTCTTCAATCGCTCGGTTGACCCGGAGGCTGTGGAAATCCTTGCCTGCAAAAGTGGTTTACTCCTTGCTATTGAGAGAGGATTTCAAAGTGTCCATCTGGAGCTGGACAGCCTGCCTGTTGTGCAAATGCTAAATGATCGTCATAAGTGCATGGCAGCTGTTGGTTCGTGGATTGAGGAGATTAAGGAGCGGTTGCATACTCGGGCTGAGTATCGCGTGACTTGGGTTCGTCGTACTGCCAATGTTGCTGCTCACAAGTTAGCTAAAGTAGGTGTAGGTGATGAGTTGTGTAAGGTGTGGTTGGGGTCTCCCCCAGACTTTGTTCTCTCTGTAATTTCTGATGACATTCCCAGCTATGCTGGCTAAATAAGAAGCATCAATGTTGACCCTAAAAAACCGGAAATCCCTCGAGCGTGCACGGCATACACACGCCACATCCGACAGCAGGTTGACCCAAATCGGGATGTCCTCCATAAAAACCAGCCTCGATTCACCAGGGACCTTGAATTCGTGGGAGCTTAGTAACTGTACTGATGTGGGCCAAAAAATCATGTATAAAAAAACATATCTAAAGCGGGTCTTTGTGGGTCTCCGTCTAAAAACCCTAGGGCAGCAATTATAGTCTTGAGGATGTAGGATTTTCAAGGCGGGTGGAACAAAAGGCCTATGATAGAAGTAATCTCAGGATAGCCATGAGGCAGACCGTATCACATATTTGGTCTATTCGAGGGGATAGTCCATTTGGGTACGTCCTGTAAAGTAATACGGGGGAGACTAAGAAAAAACAACATACTCTTGACAAATCTTCACCTGCAAGGCTGGGATTTTACCAGTCACGTATTTAGGTATACCCATTGATAAAAAATGATAAGAAATAGGGACTGGAAGAACATTGAGTGGACCACAAAGTAGGGTATTTGGAGGGGAAGTTCTTTTCTATATGAAGGAGAACATTTTTCTTAAGCACTACAAGAAATATGTTCCTCTATGATGGATTTTTTGTTGTTGTTTTTGAAAACATGAGTACACCTAATAAAGTGAATTTTACCGATAAATTGTGCAAGATTTTAATGCATTAATTTCCAAATGTTCATGTAATTAAAAAGGTGTTCAATCACTTTAAATAACATTTTTTGTATAATTTTTAAACGTGTTCATTTAGTTTTTAAAAATTGGTCACACAATTTAAAGAAGATGCTTGTGTATTCATTAGTAAGTGTGTACATTTCTTTGAAACAACAATAAATAGAAGCGAACTGAGCGTAGCTAAGATGATTAGGTTCCTTGTGGTGGTACCAACCCACCGAGGTTCAATTCCTAGACTTGGCACCGATGGTCGCACTTCCCTAGATATATTTCAGCCATTCCGGTGATGTGTGCTCGTGGGAGGAGACGTTCCCATCACCTACGAATGCATCAAAACCCCAGAAAAGAATAAAAACCAGAAGAAAAACAGAACTCCAAATTGAAAAAAAAATGTAATATTCAAATAACACAATGCACAAAAGCAAAAATACTATGTACCACCTATGGCGAATGCTTTGGGATATATTTCTTGGTGTGAGACACACCATGCCTACGGGACAGGCCGAAGAAGCGGTTTTGGGAAGCTTCTAGAGAACGGTTCGGGAAACATCCTGGCCGGTATTGGCTGGTCTTCGGAAGGTACCGTGTTGTTTCTTCTTTTCTCTATTGGTTTTTCATCGAGGTTTCATTTTACATGCTGGTTTTATTTCATTTTCTTTCACTTTTGAAATACATGTCCCCTTTTATTGAATACACGTTGAATATTTTTTATACTGCTTGAATCTTTTAGATATACTTCACACCTTTTTAAAATACATGTTGAGCATTTGTAAATTGCACATTCAACATTTTTAAAACACATTGTACATCTTTTAATTGCATGGTGAACATTTTTAAACACAGTTTGAACTTCTTACAAAAAATTACGGAACATTTTTTAAAAACATGCAACCAGTATTTTATATGTTATGAACATTTTTGTAAAGATTGCGAGACCGAATTGTTTCATTTCAGTGAACATTATTTTAAAATGTCAATATTTTCAAATCCGCAATTTTCTATGAAATATCATGATTTTTCCTTGTAAATTACACAGACAACTTTTTATATTTTCATGCATTTTTTAAGATGGTGTAACGAACACATTTTTAAACGTGTGAACATTTTTTGAACTACACGAACATGTTTTCCAATGGTAAGAATAATTTTCAAAATTGTACGAATAGACTTTTATATGCACAAACATATATTCTAATGTGCACCGAGAGTTTTCATAATCGGAGAAATTAATTTTATATATGATACATATTTAGAATATTTCAAAACATAAATGAAATAGAAAAAAGAAAGGAGAAAACAACAGAAAGAGACGAGCAAACGTAAGAACGTCGAAGCTTGAGACCGAGACACGCATTTCCTTTTTAACACGCTTACATCAAGTTGTCATTGACACGCATAGGATAGCCACTAACAGACATTAAATGGCCCACCATTTAGAGCTACATATGTGGTGAGAATCCCGGTTTTAGGAACTTTCTGAAAGTTTCCTGAGTGATTTTGAGAACCTTCTAGAAGGTTTTTAGACCGTTTTTCTATTGTTTTGATTGGTTTTAGGTTTTCTTTTTGTTTCAGTTTTTCTTTTCTTTTTCATTTTTTAGTTTCCTACCTTTTGTATTTTATTTTCAATTCTTTTATTTTTCCTTTTCAAAATTTCACAATTTAGTAAATTATTTGCATTCCAAAAAAGTTTGCAGATTCCAAAATAATGTTTGTGTTTACAAAAAATGTTCAGAAATATAAAAATTCGTTCATGGTTTGACAAAATATTCTCATTTTGAAAAACTACTTGCTTTAAAAAAACAAAATCAAATTCAATTTTCCTCAAAATGTTTAAATTTTTGAAAAAACATTCTCATTTTTACACTTTGTTCACGTTTTCATAAAATATTTGTAGAATGCAAAAACTTTTTGAAGTTTTAATAAATTGTTTGAAATTTCAAGTTTTGTTCATCTTTTCAAAATCATGTTGTAATAAAAAATCACGATTAAAAAATGTTCTCAATTTTATCTAAATATTTTTCTCTACAGTAACTCAAGCTGGTTCGCTACACATGATCAACATTTTTTCAAATACTTGTTCAACACTTTTCAAATACTTGTTCAACATTTTCCAAACACTTGTTCAAAATATATATGATCAATGTTTTTAAAAATTCTTGTTCAAAATTTCAAATATTTGTTATCATTTCTTGAATGCTTGATTAACATTTTTTAAATCCTTGTTCAACATTTTTCAAATACATATTCAACATTTTTAAAACGCTTGATTAATTTCTTTTCATATACTTATTCAACATTTTTCCAGATGCATGATTAACATTTTTCAAATAATTGTTCAATTTCTATTGAATACTTTATCAACATTTTTCAAATAGTTGTTCAAAATTTCTCGCAATGCTACATTAACATTTTTCAAATACTTGTTCAACATTTTTCAACTACATGTTCAATATTTTTTTTGAATGCTTGATAATATTTTTCAAATACTTGTTTAACATTTTTCAAATACTTATCCAACATTTTTGAAATGTTTTGTGAGTTTTTTGCAATATATATTTAAAATATTTGAGAGTATAAACGAAATTGCAAAAATAAAACGAAAAACAAAACAGAAAACGTAAAACGTCAAAAAAAAAGACAGAAAAACAGACTGTGACCTCGCTCGCGCGTGGGCTGACCCATATTGGTTGCCCGAGTCGGGAGTTATAGTCGCTGAATGCGAGGAATAGGGGCTCCCGTAAAGAGCGGCAGATAGGACTCGAGTGCCAAAAAACATGAAATATTGGAAAGTTTTGGCTCCAGGGAGCATATGCTCCTGAAAAAACATGTAATTCACAATAATAAATAAATAAATCTGAATTTTCTGTAGATGTTCATGTTCGTGTAGCAAGCCTGCTTGACAATTTTCATGCGAAACGGGATAACGCTTCTTTATTGGTAAAAAACAAAATTAAAAGTAACATTTGGTGTTTGATTTTTTTGTTTTGTTTTTTGTACAAGTCATAATGCTTAACCATTTCCCCTAAAAATTTGCTGGTAGTATTTGGATGTGATCATGAACACATTTTTTCTTCCCGATTTTTGTGACATTAAAAAAGAACATTTTTCACGCGCAGGAGGATGTGCTCCCAAATGCCAAACTAGATTTCCATAAAATATTGTATTTTTCAATACTCCCTTTTTTTATAATACTTTACTGCCAAACAAAACCTTACTCTACTGGTCACCAGTGTGATCTAAGTTTTTCTTGGTTTTGTGCGTTGACCATGTACTGCTCGTCTGTGTGGACCATCCAAAGACCATTGATTTTCAGCTTTTACCTTCTATTGATTCTATTCCTTCTTTTAGTTTATATGTTATTGTTTCTCTCTTTCCATTTTATTTTTTATTTCATGTTTTTCTGTTTCTTTTTTACATATTATTTTTCATTTCCCCCTATGTTTTTTTATTTATTTCCGTTTTATTTCTTTGTTCTTGTTTTATTTCTTTATTTGTTTTCTTTTTCTGTTTTTCTTTCCTTTTCCTTTTATTTTATCCATTTCTTTTTTACTTTTTGTTTGCCCTTTTTTAGTTTTATTTAACTACTAACAATGTAAAACCAAATGCATATATATATATATATATATTTCATACTTGAGCGTTTTCATATGCATATGAAACATTTTTTTAATTAACACAATGACCATTTTTAAATTTATGTTCAACACTTTGTTAATACAAGCTGAAATTATTTTAATACATGTTGATTGTTTATACACTCTTTTGAGATATTTTTAATACACATTGAATATCTTTTCTCATGCATGACGAACATTTTTTCATATACCTGAACCATTTCTGAATGCAGGCTGAACTTGTTTAAATAAATATTGAACATTTTTTAAACTACATGAAAGAATTTCCTAACCCAAAATATTGTTTCCAAGTATTTTTTAGAAAATAAATAAAATAGCAAAAAAGGGTGAACATGTATATATAATGATAAATAAATAGAAAATACCAAAATAAGAAAAGGCATTTATCACACTTACCGTTCAATTAATTTGACAAAAAATTCTCAATCCATGTCAACGGTACAACCCAACAAAAGTGGGCTTAATGCCATGGCCAACAAGGAAAAGAAGGACACAAATCTTCCATAGAATACATTCCTTCAAATATAAGTAAATCTTAATAGCTAGTAGGAATGACACAGTTACATGAGCCAGTTATCGTCCTTCTAGTGCCATAAGGCTCACGCCATTGGCAGAGTTTTTCAGGTCTTCTGTCGCATCACTGGTTTCGTAATTTATCTGCGCGAAATACATAGGTTGCCTCGGCGCTGCGCGAGGCATGGCTTCACTGTCGAGCATGGACACAACGGATGACATGTGAGGCCTAGCACCGGAGCTGTCCTGGACACACAAGAGCCCAACATGGATGCACTTGGACACTTCATCAAGCGAGTAGCTCTCCGTGACGGCTGGGTCCACGAAATCCTCCACTTTGCCATCTGCCCACAAGTTCCATGCCTGAAACATAATGGCAAAATTTGTAATTTATATTTGCTAATACTGCATTTCTTGTTGAGTTATTAGAATCTGAAGCATTTTTCATAACACAGTATGTGACACTTACAAATGATATGAGATTTGAAAAGTCCATCACAAGATGATGTGGTGAACTGATCTTTAATCCACTTACAATCTCTAGTAGCAAAATACCAAAGCTGTAGGTGTCCGACTTGACGGAAAAAATGCCCTCCATCGCATACTCAGGCGACATGTACCCGCTGTTTGAAAATTTTGAGCTATTTCAGGCTTATAAATTAAATTTTCAGACCAAGGACTAGTTGAAGAAGTACTTACTACGTGCCAACAACTCGTCTGGTACTTTCTTGTTGTTCGTTGCCCCCAAAGATCCTTGCCATTCCAAAATCTGATATTTTGGGGTTCATCTCCACGTCTAGCAGGATGTTGCTTGGCTTGAGGTCTCTATGGATTATAGTCGTTCTCGAATCTTGGTGGAGATACATAAGTCCTCTAGCTACCCCTTTGATTATGTTGAACCTCTTTGGCCAATCAAGCATAAATTTCCTTGCAATATCTGCCAAGAACAGGACATGCATTTACATGAGTGCAAGGCATAAGCCGTTCAGACAAGTAAGTTTGCTTGGTCAATTCGAGATTACTTTCGATAGTATGGGATTAGAAGTTTAGAACATACCAAAAAGAAACTGGTCCAGGCTTTTGTTGGGTAAGTATTCATAAATAAGCAACTTCTCATCCTCATGAATACAACAGCCAAGAAGTCTAACTAGATTCTTGTGCTGCAATTTGGCAATAAGAACCACTTCATTTCTAAAATGCTCTATCCCCTGATCAGAACCCTTGCTAAGCCTTTTAACAGCAACTTCCTTTCCATCTTCTAGTATTCCCTGTGTGATTTCATAATTATTGAAACAGATTTTCCAATGTTGTAATTAATTGACAAAGTCAAAGTTTTAAAACCTTATAGACTTTGCCAAAACCTCCTTTTCCAAGTACGTTTGTGTCATGGAAACTGTTTGTTGCAGCAGCAATGTCTTCGAACATAATAGACTGGAATTCTAAATTTTGATCCCAAACTTCTTGCGAAGTGCTCAGGTGTTTCAGGGCCGGTTTTTTCAGGGTTTCCTTGTTTACTTGTATCCCTGCAGAAATATCAGTAACATCAATACTCGACACTTTTACATGAAAGATCATATCAGAGTAAACTGGAGTCCCTTGTTCTACCTTTTTGCTTGCATATGCAGACGAGATATATGCATGTGAGTGTCAGCAGGAATGTTATAACTGGAAGTGCGATCTTGAATACCACACTGACACCGCTCTTCGTGGTGTTTACTGCAGAACTGTGTTCTGTGAAGGAGATGATAGCATAGATTGAATGAGTATAACATGTGAGAGTATGAATTTATCCTTTTCTCAATGAGTATAACATAGCATCAATTTACTTGAATTCGTATATAATACCAAAGCAGATATTGAAAATCTATCTCAATCCATCAAAGTTTTAAATGGCATGCTATATCAGTGCTATAGTGTTTGGTGGGACATCACGCTAACGACGTCGTGTACAACTTAGCGGCTTTAGCGCGCTATAGCGCCATTTAGTACGCTAGTGAGGCTGCCACTATTCCTCATATCCCATTATTTAAAACTTTGATCTCAATATAATTACAGATTTTGTTTCAAAAGTTAAAATTTGCAGACAGCAAAAGTAACTGGCTAGCTTGACTGTTACAAATGTGCACCGACACAATTCTGGAAGAAATGCAACTGATGAGTTTGTTCAGTGGTAACGACACAATACGTACCAGGAGAGCCAGCAAGCCGAATGTAGAGGTTGCCACCAAGCATACCGGCCTTCTCAGAGTCAACAAGCTCCCCTGTCCAGATCAAGCATCTTGATGGGCCACCAGTTGCGACGATGCTGCTCAGGTTGGTGTAAGCGTACGCAGTGCAGGAGCAGTCACGCTCACACTCAGCAGTGCACTCCTCGAAGCTTCTGTTCCTCACATACACAAACTTGTCAGGCACCTTCATCTCCGGCAAAGTCAAGAAATGGTCGCCGCGGCATGTCAGGTTTTCCTTTCTCACGCATCCTCGGGAGGGGTTGGCGCTGAAGCCGTCTGCCGGCCTGAACCCATCGAGGCACTTGCACTCGCCGCTGATCTTGTCAAACATGTCGCAGTAGCCGAACGGACCACACGAGCCATAGTGGCGGCAGCCATCATCCGGGCGCTTGAACAGAGGCACCCATGACCGGCCAGTCCAGATCCTGAGCATCAAGTCGCCATTGTAGTCCAGCTTCCAGTGCGATCTCCGGGCAGAGCTGTTACCCGTGTTGTACGTCGAGTAGATGGTCTCCCCGTCATCGACGTTCTGGGACCACATGTATCCGTTCTTGTCCGAGGCTTGTGCACCGTTCCACAACCCGCTGCGCCAGTACTTGCTAGTCCCGCGCAAGGTGAGGATCTGGAGGCCTGTGCCGGGGTCACGGCTGAGCAAGAATTTCCCGGGGGACGGATCCAGAGGACCTTTCCAAGCAACGAGACGCACTGCTGTGTGGGTCTTGTAGTTTGCCCACAACTTGAAGCTGGGGAGGATGGTGTCGGTCGGGTGATCATAGCTCTGCCATATCTGCGTGAAATTCTGCAACTGGACGACAAAGTTCCCCGCCTCCAGCAGCAGCGCCATGGCACCATCACCCCCGGAGGTGACGTTGTTCGTCGTCCTCCAGAGGATGTGGCCTTCTGAGTCTGACAAGACAAGATCAGAGGTGTTGGTGAGAACCAGCTCCCCAGACAAACCGCTGCCGATAGGATTGTCACGGTTGGCCACCCACACATATGTCCTCTCCGGGATGTCGTGGTACCATATGCCTACATATGAGTTTGCGGCGGTGGAGTTCTCCGGGTCCAGGGAGAAGAAGCCTAGAGCGAAGATGCCATTGTTTGAGATGAGCTTGTCGCCCGGCAAGAGTGGCTTCGCGGGTGTGAGGCGGTCATCAGATTCACAGAAACATACCAACAATAAGAGGGTAAAAATGACACGGAGAGTCATGCTACTGAGACTTTCTTTCACATATGCTTGTGAAAGAAGAGCAAAGTAAACAGTTTGTGCTGACCACAGAAGCATGAGAACCAGTTTGCCGGATGTAATTTCAGGCTGAAGGGTAGGAAACTGCTGTGGAAATTAGCCGTGGGAGATTAAAGATCAAGAAGTACTATATCAATGTGTTGACTGCACCATATAAACTGAGGAACTGAGCTCTCGCCACTCGCAACCATCGGATTGACCGGACACCGGAGTCCGTCAAAGTCGTTGGGGACAGAAATATGCTATCGTTGAGAAATGACAAGTGCGCACAGAAGACGAAAGGACCGGGTTACCGTCAGGTGGAGCTCGGACGCAGTAGTCACTCGCAGCGAGGCGGTGTCGGAGGCGGGGGAGCCGGCCGGGATCAACCGGCAACGGACGGCGGAGGCGAGAAGGGGAATGGGGGCAGAGCTCGCGAGCAAACAGAGGGAGAGTGACAATGGGAGAGGAAGCACAGAAGCAAGACGAGATGTGTTTTTACTGGGTGCGTGTGCCTTTTCTTCTACCGCAAATAATAGCAACCTGTGCAGCTGACCGAGTGATATGAATGCACATAGTGGTACAACAGTTTACACGCAACTACCACCCCTCCACCCTGATCAATGCATGCTCCAGAGCCTGCATCTCGCCAGTGTACTACACTGCAAGGCCATTTCTATGGCTGCTCCTCGCCAGTGCAGCATCTTCAATCATTCATCAAGTCTTACGTAGACCTTAGAGCATAGTGTGACGTAGGCGGACCATAAGATCGGACTTTACATTTGGCCTACTGTATGAAGTCCGCAGACAGCGCCGGGCACCTCTCACTTGTCCGCGTCCACAACCGTCACCTCATATTCAAACCTTCAAATTCATATAATCTCATGCAACATAGATCAAACGACGTATTCCATAATTCATATAAATCATAGCACATAGTTCATACTGGGCATAGCATACGGTAGTTCATCATTACACATACCATCAGACTACCAAAATTAATTAGGCATATGTTCTATTATAAAAAAAAACAGGGTTATAGAGCAAGTTCATCCACGGCCGCCCTTACCGTCTGGTGGATGGTAGTGCTCCAAGACGACATAGGGGCCTAACGCGGCACACCTTCGTCCTCTCACGGTGGGCATGCCATGCCGCGACCTTGCTTTTCCGCCATAGCTGGAGCATCCGGAGTATCCTTGGTCGTGTGCATTGGCACCACTGACCTCAGACTCGAGCCAGGCGGCATGGGGACAAAGACCTAGCATCGGGGTTGCTCGGATGCCACAGGGCAGTCCTCAAGGGTGTGCATGTACCTCCAACCGCCCTCGCCGGCGCCAGATTCAGAGCGGACACGCGGCTCGAGCCGCCAACAGGCACATTGCCGCTGCTGGTTCTAAGCCCCACCAAAGCAGGAATATCCTCCCGAAACCGGTGGTAAGCCAGTCGGACAGCTATCTGTTCCTCATCCATGCAGAGGATAAGGTCCAATCGTTGGATCCAAAGTTATTGGACATAGATCCGATGCCCCGAAATGCCGAAAATGGCGAAAGATCATTGGAGAGGAGTTGGGCAGAGCGGACTGAAAGTGAAGTGAAATGGAGTGGAGTGGCAAATGGCTAGGGTTTGGTCCGGATGTGGATATGGATGGGGTATTTTTGGGATCGGGGTGGAAGGCCACCAAAGCTGGAATATCCTCCCAAAACCGGCGGCAAGCCAGTCGGACAGCTATATGTTCCTCATCCATGCAGGGGACAAGGCCCAGTTGTTGGATCCAAAGTTATTGGACTCAGATCCGATGCCCGAAATGATGAAAATGGCGAAAGATCACTGGAGAGGAGTTGGGCAGAGCGGACTGAAAGTGAAGTGAAATGGAGTGGAGTGGCAAATGGCTAGGGTTTGGTCTGGATGCGGATATGGATGGGGGTTTTGTGGGATCGGGGTGGAAGATGCGATGTGGAGGACGCGCCCGGGCAGCCCTAAATCCACCAACATATGGGCTGGGTTTGAGGGGAGCTGGACGGCCCAGACGTTTGGGCTGGCTTTGAGGGGTCCAGTTGAGTGTTTGTTTTTTGTTTGGGCACTGCCCAGGCTATCCCCAGGCGTTTAGGGGGTGGGGGGGGTGGGGGTGGGGGGGGGAGGGGGTATTTGGGGTTGATGTTTGCAAGTGCACAGAGTCAAGCACAATTCACGCGAAGTATTTGCCCAGTTCATGTGCCGAAGCCATAGATAACTCATAAAAAGATAACTACCAACCTGCAGGTACACTGCATGTCACAAACGCAGCTAAGTTCACACTCAAGCAGGAGTTTGGAAATGATTTACTAAGTATTGCTATAACGTAAATGGTTAAAGAGGAGAGTTTAACTAAGTATTGCTATAACGTAAAATAAATACTCCCTCCGATCCAAAAAAAGGTGGCATGCTTTAGTTCAAATTTGAATTAAAGCTGAACTGAAGTCATGACACTTTTTTTTGGATCGGAGGGAGTACTAGACTAGACAGAGAAATAAACTAAGAAGAATTAATATGATGTTTCAGATGAGCAAAGTGATGACAAGGTGGAGATTAGTTATACCCGGTGACATGGATGGCGGCGCTCCACATATGTGCAATATCACCTTGTGTTGGTCGGATAATCTACTCATGGTGGGCGGTCCCTCAAATAGCATTGCCTATCAAGCAGCGCCTTATTGAGAGTTTGAGACAACTCAATTGTCCTACTTCTTGTTACATACATGCAGCAGCTAACGGAGTCATCGTCCTTCTAGCGCCGTAAGGCTCACGCCATTGGCAGAGTTCTCCGTGTCTTCCATCGCTTCAGTGGTTTCGTAGTTTATCCGTGCAAAATACACAGGTTGCTCTGGCGGTGCACGAGGAATGGCTTCACTGTCGAGCATGGAAATGACCGATGACATGTGTGGCCTAGCACTGGAGCTGTCCTGGACACACAAGAGCCCAACATGGATGCACTTGGACACTTCGTCAAGCGAATAGCTCCCCGTGATGGCCGCGTCCACGAAATCCCTCACTCTTCCATCTGCCCACAGGTTCCAAGCCTGAAACATCACGGAGAAGTTCGTAATTTATATTTGGGTTCAGTTATCAGAATCTGAAGCATCTCTTAACACAGTACATAACACTTACATAGGATATGAGGTTTGAAAAGTCCATCACAAGATGATGAGGTGAGCTGATCTTTAATCCACTTACAATCTCTAGTAGCAAAATACCAAAGCTGTAGCTGTCAGACTTGATGGAAAAAATGCCCTCCATCGCATACTCAGGCGACATGTACCCGCTGTTTATGTATATGTGTAGTTTGAGTTATTTCAGGCGCATAAATAAAATTTTGAGACAAAGAGCTAGTGCAAGAGTTACTTACTAAGTCCCAACAACTTGTCTGGTACTTTCCTGTTGCTCGTTGCCTCCAAAGATCCTTGCCATTCCAAAATCTGATATTTTTGGATTCATTTCCACATCTAGCAGGATGTTGCTTGGTTTGAGGTCTCTATGGATTATCGTCGTTCTCGAATCTTGGTGGAGATACATAAGTCCTCTAGCTACCCCTTTGATTATGTTGAACCTTCTTGTCCAGTCAAGTACAGACTTCCTTGCAGTATCTGCCAAAGAACAAGATGTGTATGCACATGAGTGCAAGGCATCTAGTTAGCCGTTCAGAGACTACTTTCTAGAGAATGGGATTGGAACATACCAAAGAGAAACTTGTCTAGGCTTTTGTTGGGCAGGTATTCATAAATAAGCAACTTCTCATCCTCATGAATACAACAGCCAAGAAGTCTAACTAGATTCTTATGCTGCAATTTGGCAATAAGAACCACTTCATTTATAAAATGCTCTATACCCTGCTCAGAACCCTTGCTAAGCCTTTTAACAGCAACTTCCTTTCCGTTTTCTAGTGTTCCCTGTGTAATTTCATAATTATTGAAACAAATTAACAAGGAGGAAATTATATGTTGTAATTAATTGACAAAGTCAAGTGTTTTTACAACCTTATAGACTTTGCCGAACCCTCCTTTTCCAAGTACGTTCGTGTCATGGAAACTGTTTGTTGCAGCAGCGATGTCTTCGAACCTAATAGAGCGCAATTCCAAATTTTGATCCCAAACTTCTTGCGAAGTGCTAAACTGTTCCAGGGCCGGTCTTTTCATGCTTTCTTTGTTTGCTTGTTTCCCTGCAGAAATATCAGTAACGTAACCACTCAGCACTATTACATGAACATCATATTACAGGAAACTGGAGTCCCTTATTCTACCTCTTAGCTTGCATATACAGACAAGATATATGCATGAGAGTATCACCAGGAACGATATAACTGGGAGTGCAATCTTTAATACCACACGGACACCACTCTTCCTGTTGTGTCCTGTCAAGAAAATAATGAAAAGAGTAC
This sequence comes from Triticum urartu, assembly GCF_003073215.2. Classification (NCBI taxonomy): domain Eukaryota; kingdom Viridiplantae; phylum Streptophyta; class Magnoliopsida; order Poales; family Poaceae; genus Triticum; species Triticum urartu. The sequence goes on along the minus strand of NC_053023.1, from coordinate 728,183,151 downwards.
TGCATCAAGATTCAAGCATAGCTTGTGAGAGTACACATTTACCTTTTTCTCAATGAGTACAAGATATCGATTTACTTGCATATAATACCAAAGAAGGTAGTAAAATGCATCTTGTATCTCAAATATAGTTACAGATTTTGTTTCAGAAATGAGTACTTGCAGACACCAAAAGTAACTTGGCTAACTAGCATGGCGGGCCCTGGGTAGGGGCAAGAAGTGCGACGCCCTAGGGCCCCACCTGATGAGGGGCCCCAACCTGTGTGGTACGTACGCTATACAGCCCATTGTTTTATTGTTCAGCCAATCGTTTCTTCAAGTAGAGTTCGGATTCCATCGATTATGACTGATTCCATCGATCTCCCCGCGTCTGTCTTCTCGTTCTCCGTTCTGCTCCTCTTCCGAAGCACCTAGCAATGATTATGACTGGTTCCGTTGATCACCCTTAAATTTTTCATCACTACTACTCGTGCCTTATGGATTTCTCTTTTTTTTTTCTGCAGCACGCTACCTATAAGTACGTCCCATCCTATGAGCAGCCGCAGGGGGGGCCAGCCGAACCACATCAGTTATGTTTGCTTTGCAACTAGGATGGACACCGCCTCAAAAAGTTCTAGTAACTTTTCAGTCTGTTTTCCATTTGATCTTTGTACTCAATTATGTAATTTTAGCTCACTAGTTGGTCTTTCTATACAGGTTTCTCAAACACGAAATTGAGGATGGAGCGAGGTCGAAGATGTTTGGAATTGGCTAGTTCAATTTCTACTTTTCTCCTCCAACGATTCAGCTGTCCCCCCTCCTTTCCTGCAGTATACGTATAACCTAAAAAGCTTTGTTGGTTGTTTGCTAAAATTTACCATGTCCCTGGTGTATTATGAGATCGTATTTGCTAATGAATTCTTGGTACTGTTGTTTAGTTAGATGTTTGAAGTCCGATAAACTTTTGTGATATATATCAGTATGAATGAAATTATTGACTATGTCTTTCAAAAAGAAATGTCTTTCTTCATGGGGCCCACTTTTGAAGCTCGCCCCGGGCCTCGGAAAAGTCAGGACCGGCCCTGCTAACTAGTGCAGTGTTACAAGTGTGTGAGATGGAAAAATAGCCTACCGACACAATTCTGAATGAAATGCTAACTGATGAGTTTATTCGATAATAACAACTATAAGTCCCGGGTAGGAAAGGCTGGTGTTCGTAGTTTGACAAGCAGACTATTACTGCAGGCTAAAAGAATTAAAGCAACCATGGAAGTATGGAACAATATACATACCAGGAGAACCAGCAAGCCGAAGGTACAGGTTGCCACCAAGTACGCCTGTCTTCTCTAAGTCAACAAGCTCCCCTGTCCAGACCAAGCATCTTGATGGGCCACCGGTTGCGACAATACTGCTCAAGTTGGCGTAAGCGTACGCAGTGCAGGAGCAGTTACGCTCACACTCAGCAGTGCACTCCTCGAAGCTTCTGCTCCTCACATACACAAACTTGTCAGGCACCTTCATCCCAGGCAAGGCTGAGAAATGGTAGCCATGACATGTCAGCGCCTCCTTTCTCACGCATCCTCTGGAGAAGTTGGCACTGAAGCCGTCCACTGGCTCGAACCCATCAAGGCACCTGCACACCCTGGTGAGCATGTCACAGTAGCCAAAGGGACCACACGAGCCGTATTGGCGGCAGCCATCATCTGGGCGCTTGAACAGAACCACCCATGACTGGCCACTCCAGATCCTGAGCATCAAGTCGCCCGTGTAGTCCAGCTTCCAGTGCGATCTCCGGGAGGAGCTGTTGCCGGTGTTGTACGTCGAGTAGATGATCTCCCCGTCATCGACGTTCTGGGACCACATGTATCCGTTCTTGTCCGAAGCTTCTGCACCATTCCACAGTCCGCTGCGCCAGTACTTGCTTGTCCCCCGCCAGGTGAGGATCTGTAGGCCCGTGCTGGGGTCACGACTGAGGAAGAATTTCCCGGTGGATGGGTCTTGAGAACCCTTCCAAGCAACGATGCGCACTGCTGTGTGGGTCTTGTAGTTCGCCCATAACTTGAAGCCGGGGAGGATGGTGTCAGTCGGGTGATCATAGCTCTGCCATACCTGCGTGAAATTCTGCAACTGGACGACAAAGTTCCCTGCCTCGAGCAGCAGCGCCACAGCCCCATCACCTCCGGCGGTGACGTTGTTCGTCGTCATCCAAAGGATACGGCCCTTGGAATCTGACAAGACAAGGTCAGAGCTGTTGGTGAGAACCAACTTCCCAGACAAACCGCTGCCGATTGGGTTGTCGCGGTTGGCCACCCACACATACGTCCGCTCCGGGATGTCGTGGTACCATATGCCTACATATGAGTTTGCGGTGGAGTTTTCAGGGGAGAAGAAACCAAGAGCAAAGATGCCATTGTTGGAGACGAGCTTGTCGCCAGGCAAGAGTGGCTTCGCAGGTGTAAGACGGTCATCGGATTTGCAGAAGCAAATCGATAATAGAAGGATAAAAAAGGGGAGCAGAGTCATGCCTGTATGTTTGTGAAGAGCAAAACAAGGAGATTGTATGAAAAAAATGCTTTGGATTAGCTTGGTTGCAGGATAGGAAACTGCTGCTGGTCTTTGTGGGGAATTAAAGGACCTAGAAATGCTCCATGTCAAAGCCATGGATGTGTTGATTGTATCAAACACGCCAAGAAACCGTGGTCGACTCGCAACCATCGGGTGACCGGAGTCCCATCGCAGTCCTCGTCGGCATAAATGCGCCATGGTAGCAATAGTCCGGGGACTTGGATCTCACACAGCCAGGCCACCAGACAACCTGACGCAACACTGCAACAGGATGGTGCAGAAATTAATGTCCAGATCTCAACATCTTTGACGACTCGCCGCTCTCTGGCAGGAAGCGTGGGAAGTACATGTTGGACGAAAGGTGTGTGCTAACTGCTCAGGAACGGGTTACCGTCAGATGGAGCTCCGGCGGGGTCGTCCCGGCGACGTGCGGGCACACTGTCCCCTTATCAGGCGGCACCGGCCCGTTGCTTCAGAAGGAAAAATTATCAGGCAGCATCCGAATTTGTCAACTCGAGTGGGTGGGATGAGCACGTACCGACGGCGAGCGCGACAGGCGGGGGAAATTAGGGGAGGGTGGCCGCGACGGCGCGATGAGGTGCCGGCCGCTTGCTATGGCCACCTGGAATGAGAGGGGCAGGCAGGGGAGACGACGCGCCGGAGACGCATATGGCGGTGGCGCCATGATTGGCGGACCAGCGGCGCCAGTGGGGACTGGGGCGAGCCGGCGGCGGCAGTGGGGGGACTGCGGCGAGCCGGCGAACGCAAATGGCCGCTACTTGCTTTCTTGTGGGCTGCCAAGTGGGCTGCAAGTTTACTTAGGGGCTTGGCACCGCTCAAAGCTCGCCGCCAGCGCGGCCCATTAATGTGTCTTTTCCATAAAGAATCAAAAAATATTTTCTTTTCTTAATAAGTTTTTAAAATAATTTCATCTAAATTTTAGTTTAAAGTGAGACAGTTTACGTAAACAAATATAAAATTATAATATATCTGAATATATATATAATATTTGTCTCACGTTAAAAAAACGGAAATGTTAACGCCCACATGTGTGGGCGTTGACCATCTCGACCACACGCATCCATCACCGTCCAGTACTATATGCACGAATCTTGACACAATCTGACTGATTTTTCTATGCCACGTAGGACAAGGCGTGTGTGTGGTGTGTGACATAGTTCGCCCACACATCCGTTTTACCACACGGAGGGGCCAGTGTGTGGGCGTTTAGCAGTTCACCCACACACCAGTTTTCAGTCACGCACAAGGACTGGTGTGTGGGCATTTGCCATCTTGCCCACACGCCCGTCTCCTCTCCCACACGTAAGCTGCTAGTTGCCATGTGTTTTTGCAGCGCACATGGCAACTGCCTCTAGTGTGCTTTGTAAGCAGGTGGCAACTCTCTTTTTTTATCTGAGTTGCCATGTGTTTTTGCAGGGTACACGGCAACTGCCTAGTGTGCACGTAAGCAGATGGCAACTGTCTTTTACCGAGTTGCCATGTGTTTTTGCATGGTACATGGCAACTGCCCCAACGTGCACGTACATGGCAACTGCCCTAACGTGCACGTAAGCAGATGGCAACTCTTCCTTATTACATGGCAACTGCCCTAGCATGCTTGTGAGCACATGGCAACTCTCTCAACTGCCTAGTGTTAGTATGTGGCAACTCCTAAAGTTATGAAATCATGGCAACTACATTAGATCAGACCATATATGGCAACTGCAGTTGTTCGACATGGCAACCGTAGTTCAGCGACATGGCAACTGCAGATAAACGAATATGGACGAGGGTTTGGACCATGGCAACTGCGGGCGCGCGGTGGGCGTCACGCGTCGCGTGCAGGACCAGAAGGGTACGAGGCCTGACATACGGGCGTGTGGGCGTTATCAACTTCGCCCACACGCACGCGTGTGAGAGGGTTCAGGAGGGAAAAAAAGATGTGTGTGGGCATTAGTTGTTTTGCCCACACGTAGGTGTGTGGGCTGGTTGCTGTCCATGCCACACGAGGCGTGTGGCACAACTACCCGATACACCACACGTGTGGCGGTTATCGGGACCCTAAAAAAAATTCCTGCACACGAAAAATATATTCATATACTCCCAAAACAAATATTAATATATTTAAAAAATATGCACGTGGGAAATTTTGTTCATGTAATTTTGAAAGGTGTTTACATATTTCCCCCAAATATGGGCGGAGTATCCTGTTAATGATGGCACTTGGTCATACACTGAGGTTGGATTTTTAGCCTTTATTTTGAAAAAAAAAAAAGCAGCAAGCAATCTCAGGGTAAAGGTATAATGCAGGGCATACTGAGATGCATGCTATGATGGAAACCTTATTCTTAACAAATGAAGATAACACACAAGCATATCTGAATAGAAACACCTTGTCTGAAATGAGAAACAATATAAACCTTCAGTAATAATGCATTATCCACATTTTCTTCATACACAGTAAAGTCCACTTCGGTACTTCACATGCGATAAACTAACAGAGGTTACAACCACCACTATGCTGAAAACCACAATTTATGTGCAGTAAATTAGAGAGTTTACACCTATTATGGGGTTCCAATATATGGTATAAGCTGGCATTAAACATCTAACGCCCTATTAGTGTTGTGATACTCATGGTATTTTGTGAATTATCCATGTTTTCCCTGGTATGTCCATTTTCCTGATTTCTTGCTGCAAAATATGCAGGTTGCTCTGGCTCTGGAAGCAAAGCTATTTCATTCTCCAACATAAACACAGCTGATGACATGAGTGGCCTAGCATCTGAATGGTGTTGAACACACAAGAGTCCCACGTGAATGCATCGTAGAACTTCATGAATTGGACAGCTACCAGCAATTGTTGAGTCCGCCAGTTCCATTGCATTTCCACCTTCCCATAATCTCCACGCCTGATGAATAAATTCAAGTTTCAACCAATTAACTCTAGTTTTGTTTAGGTCACCAGGTTCAAGCATTCCATGATACTTACATAAGTTGTAAGGTTTGGGAAGTTCATTATGAGCTGAGGTGAGCTGATCTTCAAGCCACTTACAATCTCCAAGAGAAGAACACCAAAGCTGTAGATGTCCGACTTAACAGAAAAGGCGCCACCCATCACATATTCTGGAGACATGTAACCGCTGTTTAAACATTAAGTTTGCCTCAGTGCACCTTTTAAAGAAAATAGTGTGGGTCTTACTAAGGGGCAGTTTGGTCACACTATTAAATAGTCTAGTTTTACACTTATCCAAAACCATCTATCTCTTTCATGACTTGCATGGAACATCCTAATCAAACACGACTGAAGATCCGTGGCTTTGGGGGATTTAAATTGGAATTAGCAATTGCAAAGATAATAGAGATTAAAGTACAAAAGTGAAAGTGCTCTTAACTAAGCTCATCCTAAATTACTGAATCTCTGAACAAACATAAGATTCTAATTTCATAACTTTCATCCGACAGGGCAGCGAAGCAAAGATATCCGACAAATCTGGCTAATTATTCAAAATTTTCTCATAACTGTCCTCACTTTTTAACAACAGCCTTTAGTTTTTGAATTTAATATATAGAAAATAGTACCCAACTAAACTCATCAAAGCATTTCACTAGCATTGAGAACACAAGTTGAACTTAACTAAACCAAAAATATACCAGGCAATGGGAGTAAAGGTGTTCATCCCTGCCAACTTGATTCTATCCCTAAGATTGAACAATATCATAGACACTGCTCAGCACATGAATTACTTACTATGTTCCAACAACTCTAATAGTGTTTCCTTGCTGCTGGTTTCCACCAAATATCCTTGCCATACCAAAGTCTGATATTTTAGGATTCATTTCATTGTCCAACAAGATGTTGCTTGCTTTAAGATCTCTATGAATTATTGTTAATCTTGAATCTTGGTGGAGATAAAGAAGGCCTCTTGCCACCCCTTTAATTATTTTGAACCGTATCATCCAATCAAGGACATCTTTTCTTGTATTATCTTGCAGCATGAACAGATCAATAAAACAAATTGTTAGTCATCATGCATATTCTTTCAGAATCTGAACAAAAAAACAGTTTATGGTCAACATTGAGAATTTTGTGCAACATGAGATCAGAAGTCGGAATATACCGAAAAGGAAGGAATCCAGGCTTTTGTTAGGCATGTATTCATAGATCAATAACTTCTCATCATCATGAATGCAGCAACTAAGAAGTCTAACTAGGTTTCTGTGCTGCAATTTGGCAATTAGAGTCACTTCATTTCTGAATTCCTCTATACCTTGCCCAGAACCACTGCCAAGCCTTTTGATAGCAACTTCCTTGTCATCTTCCAGTATTCCCTACATAATTGTATACATTTTTGTGAGGTGCTTAATTCCATCATTCTGAACTGAGAAACAATGAAAGCCACAACTTTTTTTCTCCACTGAAACCTACTGCGTTTTTTGGCATATTAGACTGAAGATAATTTGAATAGATTGACAGGACCATTATGGTGTCAAATGTCAATTAGAAGGAAATAAAAAAACATATTTACAAAATCAGACCACAATTCTGGCGGACATATTGTACCCTACTTGCCAATGTTAATTAAGCTTAGTGTTACCTTGTAAACTTTGCCGAAACCTCCCATTCCAAGCATATTGGAGTCGGAGAAATTATCCGTTGCGGCCACAATATCTTCAAAACTAACAAACGGAAAATCTGAATTTTTGCCTCCAAGATCACTAGAAGCACCCAAGTATCGTAGCATCAGTTTCTTCTTGATTTCCTTCTTCCGCCGTACCCCTGCTGATTGACATTGGCACTTAACTGATTAGAACTTAAAGAATAGCTTGGTATGAAGGAAAGGAAGGTAATTATTGCTCTATCTTTCTACTCACATTTCCAGACAATGGCTATGCACGTGAGTAGTAGCAGGCATGCTACAACCGGTGGCACAATCTTCACTAAATTGCTATTTTTCTGAACTGCTGAAATGTATCACAACAGAATTTACTGCATCAAACATAACTTGCAAGAGTATAGATTTAGTTACTTGCATGAAGTACCATGACTGATCTGTGTACCTAGGTATTCTTAATTTCAGTAACCCCTCGAGCGGTACTGCTAGGCATGTGGTAAAACTGAGGGTGCAGTAGTACAAAATACTTGCAGTTTCCCTGTATAACAGAGCTCTATGATAAATGAAAAGGCAAGCTGTTTGCCCTTTCGTGAATAAAATAAATACTTGGTCATTTCCTGACTCTGCATAGACAAAAGGAACTGGCTAATTATGTAGTGGCATCAGGGACGAGTAGTATGTTCGCCTACAGTCCCATGTCTAAAATTTCCCTGTTTTGTACTCCCTCTGTAGAAAAATATAAGAGCGTTTAGATCACTAAAGTATATTTATTTAGTGATCTAAACGCTAGATCACTACTTTAGTGATCTAAACGCTCTTATATTTCTTTACGGAGGGAGTACTTATCTCTGCTGGATGATTAAAAAAAAGTTCTTGTGCATCCAAGTAAACAAAAGAAAAACTATTGATCCGAAACAGTAATGTCGTCCATACCAGCAGGAGAGTCCCCAAGGCGAATGTACAGGTTCTCGCCATAGTTGTTGGTCTTCCACGTGTCGACAAGCTCCCCTGTCCAAACCAAGCACCTTGTCTGATCCCCCAGAGTGCCTGCACTGCTGAGGTTGGCGTAAGCATACGCTGTGCACGAGCAGTTGCCGCTGCACTCCGCCGCGCACTGGTCAAAGCTTCTGTTTCGGATGTGCAAGAACCTGTCAGGCACCTTCATTCCGGACAAGCGCAGAAAATGATTTTTGCTGCCACACTTCAGCGCTTCCACTCTCCGGCACCCTCTCGAGGAATTCATTGGATCAGGCTCAAACCCATCCAAGCACTCGCATGTGGGGGTGGCCCCCGTGAAGTCAGAGTAGCCAAACAGGCCACACGAGCCATAGACACCATAACCGCCGGAGGGGCGCTCGGATGTGGCTATCCATGATGAGGAGTAGCTGTTCCAGGTGAGGAGCCTCATGGTGCCGGTGTAGTCGAGCATGATGCGCGCGTACGGTGAGTCGTCGGAGACCGAGTACATTAGGTAGAACCTGTCCCCTGTGTTGACAATGGTCTGGTACACGACGGAGCTGTTGTTGCCAGGGTATGTGCCACCGGACACCGATGCGCCGTTCCAAACGCTGATGCGGCAGTACAGCTTGGCTCCGTTCCAAGTGACCATCTGCATGCCCAAGTCTGGGTCCAGACCGAACGAGAAGTCTCCTACGGATGGGTCATCCGGGCCCTTCCAAGCGACAAGGCGGCCCACCACACTGCCCTTGTAGCTCAGCAGAAATCTCATGCCCGGGAGGATGGTGTCGGTCGGGTGATCGAAGCTCTGCCATACGACTGTGCCGTTCGGAGACCGGAGGACCAAGTTCCCCGTGTCGAGCAGCACCGCAGAGGCTCTCGCGTCTTCATCGGCCGTGATGTTGTTCTTTGTCATCCAAAGCATGCGGCCTTCAGAATCCGACAGCACTAGGTCGGACTTGACGCTGATGGCGAGTGTCGCGGGTGAAGCGGTGGTGGCCGGGCTGTCGCGGTTGGCAACCCATACGATGGCGCGGCTGCTCTCCGGGATGTTGTAGAACCAAATTCCAACATATAGGCTCCTGTTGGAGTTGGCGGGGGAGAAGAAGCCGAGAGCGAAGACGCCATCCTTGGAGACGAGCAGATCACCAGGGGAGAGTGGCTTCCCCTGTGTCAGTTGATCGTCAGATTTGCTGAAAGGAAACAAGAACAGGAGGATGAAAATGGGGAAGCAGGGCATACCCATTACGCCTCTTTCGTGTGCCAGCCCCCGGTGAAGAAAATGGCATACATATACAAGGATGATTTGATTAGCTGACCCTGAGGCACACGGTTCTCCATAACAGGAAGTAGCTACGTGTATGGTTGGGAGCCGTCAGTCAAACTGATGTTTTTTTTTATCAAAATGCTAAACTCTACTATCATTAGTTCATCAAATATGAAATGTAGGATGTCAAAGTCGAGATTCATCTTTCAGCGTATAATGAATGGACAGCAAGGATCTAGACCAAATCACTGCTGACAAGGCATTCTCAAATGGTACTCGAAGTCTTCAACAATGATGCACGTTAGAAGAAAAACCGCTACTACAAATCTACAGTGGGGATTCTTGGTGGATTTTTGAGTGAGACGGCGAAGGCGACACCTCACTGCACTTTTGTCAAACGCACGAGCGCATCCCTGAGATCAGATGCGCCACATTATATAGTTATCCCTACTGCGTATTTTTACTACTGTAATAATTTCAAAAGTATGTACAAAAGACTAAAACAGAGAAAGAGATAAGCCTAGAGAGACTGTGATGAGAGTAAGGTTGACTGAAGCAGGCCACAGCAAAGGCTAAAAGCTAGACTATTATCAACGAAAAGCCAGGACCCAAGCCACAAATGAAGAGTATTTGTTCCTCTTAGCTGCAAATAAGCCATTCAAATTCCTGCTTGAAATTGGCTCTGCAGTCATATAAACTTGGAAGGACAGACTTGTGTGAAGATAAAACCATCTTCTTCCCCGCCTCTCATCTCAGATCTCGAATTCGAGATTTTCCCCCTCTTGCAGTTTGATTTTACCAAGTTCTGAGCTGGTTCGCGACACAGAATTCTGAGTTGAATACTTTCGAATTTTACCTTGGAAAATCCAAAATTCCAACTCGGATCTGACATTTGGGCTAGGCTTCCGGCGAACCTCACGCGGCGGTGGCGTGCTCCCGCGCGACGGGGGCGCCGGCTCCAGGATCCAGAAGCTTCCCCTCCCCACCGGGCAGCGTGTCGCCGAGGGCTCGGGGGATGCGCGGGGTTCCGCGGGCGGCGGTGACGCGGTCAGAGAAATGGGGCGGGCAAGGGGAAAAAGATGGTTGGGCGGCTGCGGGAACCTCCTCTGCTCCACAAGGCGAGGACTTCAGTGGACGCAGTTCAAACTGGCGGGACCGAAAACAACTCTGAACGCTCCACACTTTTCCCTTTGCCATCCTTCACACAGACCCGAGCATGGCAAACTACGGGGCGGCTGTTTGATTCTAGGCCTTGCATTATCATATTTTGCCATATATTTTGTCAAGCTTGCCCTAAGGTTAGTACATCAAAATGAAAGTCACAAGTTGGCAAGTCTAAGGAAATTTTGTCATACTTTTTGTGTGTATGCCATTTGGTGCCGTAGTATGGCTTGCCTAAAATATGGCTTGAACTAAACACTCATCTAACTTGGTCAATTTTGCCTAACCTTTAGTGTGGCAGCGTTTGGCAAAGTTAGTCACAAATCAACACAATGGGATACATTGTCTTTCAATTTTGCTAAACCTCTTGCCTGTGCTTGATCTTTTTTTCCTGTCGTTCACTTCTTCTTCTTCCCGAGCGTGCGAGATGGGGAGGCCGGACCTTGTCCGAGAAGAAGCAGCCTCACTATTTATCTTAGGCGTGTGGGGGTACAGGTTCACCGGAAAACAACGACCTAACTATCTATCTTAAATGGTCATTAAATATTGATCTGATGGTCAGAAAAAAAGTGACTGATTAAATTTTTTTTTTCAAGTACCTATTAAATAGACCGTCCCATTATCATTTCCTTCTCACAAAACCTACCTACACGGCTGAACCTTCCACTCTCACAATTACGCCCACCATCTGATGCTTTCGTTCCTATACTTCAATGTTGCAAAACATTCCTCTCTGGTTGACACGCTAAAGCAAACCAATCTATGGTTGGATGGTTAGAGAAACTGTGGTATCTTCGTCCATCAGGATCAAATCCTGATGCTCGCATTTATTTCTAGATTTATTTCAGGATTTCCGACGATGCGCATTCAGTGAGAGGAGACGTTTCCTTCGACGACGAGGTGCCTACGGCGACTTCGTAAATTTCAAGATAATATGACAGCTCAGTCTTTCAGAGGTGCTCATAGGGATAGGGTGAGTGTATGCACGTGTATATGAGATCTTGTGTCTGTACTGATGTTCAAAAAAATATTGGCGCGCTAAACTTCTAGGTTAAGGTGATTGTCTCATCCTAATTACCACTGTCATAGACTCCCTTTTAACATACTACATATCGTCGATCATCCAAATCCCTTGAAAGGTTTTGAAAAGTATCAATGCTATCCATAGAGTCTTCTTTTGGGCGGTAGAAGACACACGTTCTGGAGCTTAATGCATTATCGCTTGGAGTAAATGTTTGCAAACCAAAAAATATTGATGGGTTAGGCATTAAAAACTGGCATGTTCAACATAATTGATGGGTGGCATCGTCACGATCCTCTGGAGCCGCCGCCCGCAGGCACCGAGGCCCAAGACTTGCTCGTTGCAGGATTGGTAGAAGAAGAGGGGACCGACTGAGGTGCACTGCAATGTGGAATGGAGAGTGCATTGTGGACGGCGCCGGCAATGGGCTTGAATAGCCACGGCCAGGGCCAGGCAAACAGACGACCAGCCTGCTTCAATGCGGCTCAACGGCTAAAGTTGGTTCCTCGAGACGTTGCGTGCGCATTGAAGCGGCATCCCTGAGAGGTCGCGTCAATCAACGTCACCCTCTCGTCCAGTCGCATCGCGCAGCAACAATTTTAGCGTGTGCTCTGCATCGGCCCTTATACAGCACGAGAATCAGCGTGTGCGTTGAATAGAAAGGCAGGAGATGCAGGAGGGTTTTTGAATGGGTTGGGTGATAGAACACCTACATGGTAGCGGTCCATATGCCCGTAAAGGTCCTCGCCGGTTTCCGGCAAATATGACGTCCGGACCGCCGAACAAAGTGACAGAAGACCATGTTGAATGATAAAACATGTCCGGACGCGAGTCCAAACAGTTACAAGCGGTTTGAGAGTGGGCGAGATTGGAGATGCCCAAACCAATCCTCTCCCGCTCATCCTCTCCGCCCCAGCTTGTTTCTTTATGTTTTGGGCCAATGAAGCAGTACCATGAGCTGAGACACCGACAGCACAAAACTCGAGATAAGATATCCACACACTACGAGTCTACGATGAGAGGGCGGGATCCTCTAGATTAGATTAGAGCCACTCACCTGGTAGGCAGTTGTCTATGGCTGCTCTAAGCGCATCGTGCCTCGTCGGTCCCGTCCCATTCAAGGACGTCGCCACCGCCGTCGATGGCCACAGCTCCACACCCGAAGAGTACGAGGACATCGTCTCCGGCCTGCCCAGCAGCACCGCGCTAGGCATGGTCCTGCGCTAATACCGTGGCTCCTGGGTGATCCAAGAAAGAGTCACGGCGTTCATCTCTCTCCAGCGACGCTTCACGCCACGCCCCGGCGACGTGCTCCTCGCGAGCCCGGCCAAGTGCGGCACGACCTGGCTCAAGGCGCTGGCGTTCGCCACCATGGCGCGGGGCGCCTACCCGCCCACCGACGCGCAGCACCCGCTCCTCCGCATGAACCCGCACGAGTGCGTCCCCTTCATGGATGAGCTGTTCACCGCCGGGCAGGACGCCAGGCTTGAGGCGCTGCCGTCGCCTCGGCTCATGCACACGCACATGCATCATTCCTTGCTGCCTGCCTCCGTTACTGATAACCCCGACTGCAAAATCGTCTTCATCTGCAGGTAAATGTTTTTGTTTTTGTTTGGCAAGTATAAACTGTTTCCTCTACTTGTTCTCCCATGAATTTCGGCATGTTGTTGCGTCACACCGTCAACGTGCACAACTCCATGAAATTGCCTGATTTACTTTACTGAAATATCATTCATGCCAATAACCAGTGTAGGCGACCTGCGACCTACCGCGTGGTCGGCAATCTCTCAACAACTCCCTCCCTAAAAAATATAAAAGCGTTTAGATCAATATACCTGCTCTTATATTTTTTTTTTACAGAGGGAGTGCATAATTAACTACAAGCAAATGAAGGCGAGTTGCTCATGGATCTAACTCTAACGTTGTATGCAGGGACCCCAAGGATATGCTTGTTTCCTTGTGGCATTTTCTCAAAGGTGTTCGTCCTTTCACGTTTGATGACCTGTTCAACTCTGCCTGCGAGGGGAAGACCCCCAATGGCCCCATATGGGACCACCTCATCGGCTACTGGAGCGCAAGCAAGACCAGCCCGGACAATGTCCTTTTCCTGAGGTACGAAGACATGCTCATCGACCCGGTCAGCCACGTCAGGGAGCTGGCGCGGTTCATCGGGCAGCCATTCTCACACGCCGATGAGGCGGCCGGGATACCGGCGGACATTGTGAAGCTCTGCAGTTTTGATAAGCTCAAAGGCCAAGGCGCCAACATGGCAGGCTCATACGACGGAAAGGTTTTCAGTTTCGCACATGAAACCTTCTTCAGGAAAGGGGTGGCCGGAGATTGGGTGAACAATATGACGCCGGAGATGGGGCAACGCTTTGACACCATCATCGAGGATACCCTTAGAGGGTCCGGCCTCACATTCAAGTGATCTCCATCTGTTGCCAAGGGCGGTGGTGCTGGTTGGTGCTCTGTTGGTGTTGATCGCTTCGACATGACATTTTTGTGTCATCATGGCTTTTGTTTTGTTTCTCTTTCTTTCAGTATTTGTTTACTACTACCTCTCTCTCAGTTTACAGGGCGTGTGCGTGTCCCTAGATCGTCAATTTGACCAACATAATACAAGTCATATATTACAAAAAATATATCAATATAAACTTCAGATGTTATATTTTCAAACCGTATAATTTTTGTGTTATATGGTTTATATTAAGATGATAAAATTGATAATCTAGGTATATGCGTAAGACTTGTAAACTGAAACGGAGGTAGTATATAATTGTATGACTGTGTCCTGAATTGAAAACACCGCGATAAAAGACGGATTATGCATCAATCGATGCACAAGCCAGAGGAGTCTCTCAGTTCCAGAACAATAATACTCCCTCCGTCCCATAATGTAAGACGTTTTTTGACACTAGACTAGTGTCAAAAAATGTCTTACATTATGAGCCGGAGGGAGTAATAGTTTAGTTGTGTGTTCTAATTATCTTGACCAACTTATATTGTGCTATTGCAGGCTCAATTATAATCAGTATTAGTTTATACTAGAAGCGATCGCACGCCTTGCTGGACGCTCTTTGCTGTGTGGACGTGTGGTATCCCTGTTATTGCCTCTTTTTTCCACTCTTGTGTGTTATTGTTTGCACCCCGACCTCTGATGGGCTGTTTTCTGGGGGCCGCAATCTTTGTGGGTCTGGCGATGTTCCCAGGCTTGGTCATATTTTTCTACGAGTTCCGCTTTGGTACAAGGGCTCCCCTCTCCTATGTCTCGCCTTCAGCGAAAGAGGTAGGAACCCTTGCTGAAGGGGAGACTGAGTTGGGCCAGAGCGCAGGAGGCAGCAGCCTCCTATTTTCCGTTTTTTTTACCTTCTCTGTTTCACTTTTTTGCTTTATTATTTCAATTCTGTACATACATTAAAATATTATAAATATATATATTACAAAAAATAACTCTAAAAAACATTTGAAAAATGTTTATCAACCATTTGAAAAATGTTAAATGTGTATAAAATGTTTATCATGTATATGAAAAATGTATATATAAAAATTTGATAATGTATTAAAAAATGTTAATCAAGCATTTGAAAAAAAATCATAAGTATTTGGAAAATGGTGATAAAGTTTTTGAAAAATGTTAAATGTATATAGGAAAATGTTGACCATGTATTAAAAATTTGATGAAATTGCTTGATCATGTATATAGACATTGTTAATCAAGCATTTGAAAAAAAAATTGAATAAGTATTTGAAAATGGTGATCAAGCATTTGAAAAATGTTAAATGTGTATAGTAAAAATGTTGACCATGCATGTATTGAAAAAATGATGAGTCTTTTTTATCATGTATATAAACATGTCAATCAATCATTTGGAAAAATGTTGAATAAGTATTTGAAAAATGGTGATCGAGTATTTGAAAAATGTTAAATGTGTATAGAAACAATGTTGACCATGTATTAAAAAATTATGATTTTTTATCATGTATATAAACATGTTAATCAAACATTTGAAAAAATGTTGAATAAGTATTAGAAAAATGGTGATCAAGAATTTGAAAAATGTTAAATGTGTATAGAGAATATGTCACCATGTACTAAAAAAATGATGAATTTTTTATCATGTATGTAAACATGTTAATCAAGCATTTTAAAAACAATGTTGAATAACTATTTGAAAAATGGTGATCAAGCATTTGAAAAATGATAAATTATTGGGTTTCGGCATCGGTTCCTTTTTCAGTTCATCGGTTTCTATGTCCACTCCAGCCACCAACTACAAAGGCGTCAGAAACCAGAAAAATAATAAAAACCAGAAGAAAAACAAACTCCAAATTGGAAAAGGAGAATGTAATATTGAAATGCCACAATGCAAAAAAGCAAAAATACTATGTACCTCCCATGGCGAGTGCTATGCGATTTCATTCTTGCAGCGGGCTGGGATGCTTAAGTGCAAACCGGCAAGTACACCGATGTCTACCACTGACAATATCACTGTTGTTGATGGTGAGCTTCTGTCCTCTGCTGATGCGACGGAGTATAGGAGTGTTGTTGGTGGTCTTCAGTACTTGACGATCACGAGACCAGATATTTCTTTTGTTGTCAACCCCGTGACACTCATTGGTCTGTTGTTATGCGCATCTTGCACTACATTCGATTTACTGTGTCTCATGGCTTGCATATTCGACCGACCTCCTTGTTGGGGAACGTTGCAGAAAACAAAAAATTTCCTACGGTTTCACCAAGATCCATCTATGAGTTCATCTAGCAACGAGTGATCGGATGCATCTACATACCTTTGTAGATCGCGAGCGGAAGCGTTCAAAGAACGGGGATGATGTAGTCGAACACGACGTGATCCAAATCACCGGAGATCTTAGCGCCGAACGGACGGCACCTCCGCGTTCAACACACGTACGGTTAGCATGACGTCTCCTTCTTCTTGATCCAGCAAGGGGGAAGGAGAGGTTGAGGAAGATGGCTCCAGCAGCAGCACGACGGCGTGGTGGTGATGGAGCTGCAGTACTCCGTCAGGGCTTCGCTAAGCACTATGGAGGAGGAGGAGGTGTTGGAGAGGGAGAAGGAGGCAACCAAAGGCGTGTATGAAGAGCCCTCCTTCCCCCACTATATATAGGAGGGCCAAAGGGGGGGGGCGCCGGCCCTAGGAGATCCAATCTCCTAGGGGGGCGGTGGCCAGGGAGGTTTCCCTCCCCCCCAAGGCACCTAGGAGGTGCCTTCCACTATTGGGACTCTTCCCTTTTGTGAAACCCTAGGCGCATGGGCCCTTGGGGCTGGTGCCCTTGGCCCATGTAGGCCAAGGCGCACCCCCTATAGCCCATGTGGCCCCCCGGGGCAGGTGGACCCACCCGGTGGACCCCCGGGACCCTTCCGGTGGTCCCGGTACAATACCGATAACCCCGAAACTTGTCCCGATGGCCGAAATAGCACTTCCTATATATAATTCTTTACCTCCGGACCATTCCGGAACTCCTCGTGACGTCCGGGATCTCATCCGGGACTCCGAACAACATTCGGGTTACTGCATATACATATCCCTACAACCCTAGCGTCACCGAACCTTAAGTGTGTAGACCCTACGGGTTCGGGAGATATGTAGACATGACCGAGACGACTCTCCGGTCAATAACCAACAGCGGGATCTGGATACCCATGTTGGCTCCCACATACTCCATGATGATCTCATCGGATGAACCACGATGTCGAGGATTCAAGCAACCCCGTATACAATTCCCTTTGTCAATCGATATGTTACTTGCCCGAGATTCGATCGTCGGTATCCCAATACCTCGTTCAATCTCGTTACCGGCAAGTCACTTTACTCGTACCGTAATGCATGATCCCGTGACCAGACACTTGGTCACTTTGAGCTCATTATGATGATGCATTACCGAGTGGGCCCAGTGATACCTCTCCGTCATACGGAGTGACAAATCCCAGTCTTGATCCGTGTCAACCCAACAGACACTTTCGGAGATACCCGTAGTATACCTTTATAGTCACCCAGTTACGTTGTGACCTTTGGTATACCCAAAGCACTCCTACGGTATCCGGGAGTTACACGATCTCATGGTCTAAGGAAAGGATACTTGACATTGGAAAAACTCTAGCAAACGAACTATACGATCTTTAGCTATGTTTAGGATTGGGTCTTGTCCATCACATCATTCTCCTAATGATGTGATCTCGTTATCAATGACATCCAATGTCCATAGTCAGGAAACCATGACTATCTGTTGATCAACGAGCTAGTCAACTAGAGGCTTACTAGGGACATGTTGGTGTCTGTTATTCACACATGTATTACGATTTCCGGATAACACAATTATAGCATGAATAAAGACAATTATCATGAACAAGGAAATATAATAATAATGCTTTTATTATTGCCTCTAGGGCATATTTCCAACACTCCTCTGACTCTCTCTCGGCATACTCTGATGCGGACTGGGCTGGCAGTCCGGATGACAGGCGATCTACGGGGGGCTATGTTGTGTTCTTTGGCTCTAATTTGATCGCGTGGAGTGCTCGGAAACAGGCTACTGTCTCACGTAGCAGTACTGAAGCTGAGTATAGGGCTGTGGCCAATGCTACTGCGGAAATTATCTAGGTACAGTCTTTGCTTCAGGAATTGGGTATATCCCAATCAGTCTCCTATCCTTTGGTGTGATAACATCGGTGCTACATACCTCTCTGTAAATCCGGTATTCCATGCCCACACGAAACACATTGAAGTTGACTATCACTTTGTGCGGGAACGTGTCTCTCAGAAGCAACTACAGATCAGGTTCATCTCTTCCAAGGATCAACTTCCAGACATCTTCACCAAGCCATTGCCTCTACCACAATTTGAGGCATGCAGGCGCAATCTTACCCTTCTAGATTCGTTAGGAAGTGACTAAGATTGAGGGAGGGTGTTAAACTGTATAGCTTCTGTATTCATATGTGTATATTATAACGTTGTATCCCACTCATTCTATATATACATAAGAAGTTGATCCCCACTACTTAATTTATCTAGACATGCAAGCCATCCACGTCACCCACATGTACATACAGCCACGTCACCTCTCCTAGATGTGTGAACCGACCCATCCATCCTCTCTGACTGTTTTAAAAAAGACCCATCTTTATCAATGACAGCTCTTCCCTCCGGTCTTTCCCCTTCCTCGTCTTTTCCAATCCCCACGATTCTATATGGCCCAAGACGAGCGATGGGTGCAGTAAATATATTCAAAAAATAAGAAAAATGACATTCCCTAAAAAAATGACACATAAAAAGTAGGAAATTCTTGTGATCTATTCCTTCGCTGATCAACCCAGTAACCACTAAGACTCCTTTAATTATTGTGCCGTCTTACTTCGTTTTTCTTCTTATTATTCTTTCTTTAGTTCGCTGAAGCTGGGTTTTTTCAAAAAATAAAAATCTGGACCGGGTTATTTTATGGTTTTTTATTTCTTTTCAATTTATTTTTCTTCTCCTTAAATTTTCCTTTTTAATTTTTCAAATGCACAATTTAATTCGAAAAATGATGAACCTTTCTCAAAATTGATGAATTTTTAAATTTTGTGAACATTTTAAAAATTTTGCAAACCTTTTCAAATTCAATGAAAATTTTCCATTTTTTGTAATATTTTTCCAAAATCGATGAAATTTCTCTAAAATTGATGAACTTTTTTCCAAGTTCATGAACTTCTTTTCAAAATGGATGAACTTTTTCATGACTGATGAACTTTCTTTCAAAGTTATGAAATTTTTCAAAATTGATGAATTTTTTAAAAACTCAGTGAACTTTTTGCAAATCGTTGAACTTTTGTTTCAAATTCACGATCTTTTTGAAGTTTGTGAACTTTTTTTCCATGAAAATTTTGAATTCACAAAAAAATCGATTTTTTTGGATTTATTTTAAAATAATTTTCAAGTCAAAAGTTGAACTTTCAATTGGTCAATCATTTACCAGTTTTCTTAGGCGCTACCAGACACGAGGTAGTGGTCGCTACGAGTGAACCAGGCCTGAGATGTTCATCGCGCCTGTTGGTTTGATTGGCCGGCCCACTCTGGTCGCCTTGAGGCGCCAGGAGCCTAAACCAGCACTGGGAGCCCCATTTAGGAGCTCACTAAAAAGTACTCCCTCCGTAAACAAATATAAAATGTTTTTAGATCATTAAAGTAGTGACCTCCTAAAAAATCTTATATTTTCTCACAGAGGAAGCATAAATTAATATATTTTGAGCAAAATAAATCAATAAAGATAAAGAGGGGAAAATTAGAACCAAAGAAGACACGTGAAAAATCGTAAAAGTATACAGAGAAAGACGATTATTTTGGCCAGTATAATTCATATGTCTTGTCTCTCCTACTTAATACAAATGTGAGGTTACATTTGGTTGTCGTTCGTGCAACCTTAAATACACCCCCTCCCTCTCCCCTTCATCACTCCGTTCTGATGTTTTCTCCCATCTCTGGTTTTTCATGGTTTGTCCTAAAAACCACATCAACTGCCCCATGTCTTAATGATTTACCAAATAGAACCATGTTTTTTAGTAAGCCAATAAATACTTAGAAAATAAGGGGTTATCGAATAAAATACTATTTTTTTACACAATATGAGCAGGTAAATCACGAGCTAACCTATTAGAATATTTGTGCCTTCGTTGCAATTATGCGCAATGATCTAGTAACATATATAATATTGGTCTAACTAATGGTCAAAGTATTACCCCAAAGATAAATAAATAATTGATGGTCAAAGTTAATTTTTAAAAGGTGTGAATTTGTTATAAACTGGAACAAAGGTAGTAGCTTAGAGGGTCCCGGCACAACCACATTGAGATTAGATCCGGCGATGGCGGCGCCTGTGTGTTCTTCCCTTCCGAGGCATCGCCCCTATTTATAGCAGTCTATGTGTTGTCAATGGTCATGCAAGGTGTAGTTGTCCCATCGCCTATGCCTGGCCGTTGATAGCGTCATCATGATATTTCAGGGTCATGCCCTTTGTTTTTCCAATAATGTGATTGTGTGCATTCTCGATGTCTCGGCTTGTTCTTAACATTCTTGTTGCTGCTGAGACCAGGTGTAACCGATATCACCTTGATGTTGATATATTAATTGTCCTTTATAAAGAAAACATTTGTAAAATGTGCCCTAAAATATGTGACCATTACCTCTTTTAGGGGATGCACCCCAATATTACCGAGTGCAACAGGTGACACAATGTTGGCCCCATAAGTATAGAGTGACTAGACCAGGTCTATATTTTGATTCAATTATAGAGCTTCTTTTGAATATGTGGGTCTTCAATCTCTATGGCCCGATTACACAAACGGCGTGTAACTCAGCAGCAGCCCAGGTAATGGTGCCCCAAGCAGGCCAGGCCGGGACGCAAATGACCTGCGGGCCGACCCGGTTAATCCAAGACATTGCCTCAAAAAAGAAAAGAAAAATAATCCTAGCATACGTGTTAGTGATCTGATGATTGAGAAAATATTTTGATACGAAACTTCAGTGTTTTAGGTTACTCTGCAAAAACGTTTGGACACCAACTTAAATGCCCAAACAGTACTCTGAAATCGACATACCATCCGTCTCAAGAAAAATAGCTTCGGTATATGCTAGCTTCCAAAACTGCCACGATAAGGCTGATCAGTGCTCAGCTAGAGGCTTATTAATATTCGTACCTCTAGTCTTACTCTTAAATCGCTAGAGTCATGACAACGATTTGCTCAATTACTAATATATGAGCAGACGAGCTCACAAGCAGTCTCATTCCAATTTATATAAATATATCTCAAATTATTTGCTGTATAATTTGATTTGACCAACGAGAAAGTTTTGAAAAGGCAACATGTGTATCACCATTTGACAATATATAATTGCGAAAACCCACCAATAATTGTCTCAATTATGTTGATGTTTGGTTGGATGGAAATGGACAGAAGTCTTTTTCGCGCATCAAATAATATTGCTTGTTTTGCTTTCCAGCCATACCTGTCCTTTCAAACTGCTTGTATGATAGTCAGCAATGCCCCACACGGCCAGACCCCTCATGATAAGAACAACAAGTTATTATTGTACTGACCGATTTATGATATACTGTATATCTTATCACTTGTCAGGAAGGATTGCCCACCTCCACTAGTTCCTGATAACAGAAATCGGAAGGTTTCCTCTTGTTCCAGAATGTCTTTTAAGATAATTGGAGGGAACTTCCGCCTCAAGAGTACCTATTATCAACTAAAAAAAGAGTGCCAATCATGTATATGGAAAGAAATTTAAAATGTGATTGTTCCACTAAAAAGACTTAGTAAAGTGAACTATATAATCATATATTCTTTTCTTTTCTTCAACTGCAAGCATCGGCTTGAGTTTAAGACATGGCCTAAGGCTCATAATGTGGAAGTAGTGCAAAATAGAAGTACTATGTCTGATCCATTTTAATTATATTTACCACCTGAACTTCCAAAAGAATATTGTTGATTTAATCATCTGACGCACCTCATAATATAGTTATACAATAAATATGTTAGATGGCAATTTCATTTGAGCCACACAAGTCACCTCAGATCATGAGCGCCAAGAGTTTATTTCACGTGCGTTCAGAAGTTTTTTTTTTTTTGAAAAACTCTTGTAGTGACAAGCTAACATGTCCAACTGAGGCTATTTAACCAAGTTATAATAGCTGTCATGATGTCACTTCAAGCATCTGTTGTGCATCTGCGACGGAATCTCCTAGTGGACCAAACACCAATAATGATACTTCACAATTATTCCATCGCCATCAACATATCAAACAAGGTGCAAATTGATCGTATTGTTCACCAATCATTCATATAAAACACAGTAGTTGATTCCGATAGATAGGCCGCCTATTTATTTAACATGTATGGGTTATTATCAGTTGTTGTTCTTTGGCTTCATTCATGTCTCAAAAGATAGGTGATGCGTGGCATGGTAAGGGCATCTTCAGCCGCACCCTTAGAAAGGCCTCCCCAGGCGTTTTTTTTTGCGCCGGCGTCGAAAAATCGGTCCAGTCGCGTCCCAGGAGCCCGATTTTCGCCGCCTTGGGCCGAAAACAGCGCCGCGGACCCAGGCCGAACCTGGCGCGCTGGGGGGCGCCCGGGGGCGCCGGGGCGAACTGTTTTGGCGCGACTCTACCCTCTTCTCGGCCCTTCGTCGTCCTCATCGCCTCGTTTCCCGCGGCGAATCAATGCCAAAGCTGCCGCGCCGGTCAGCCTGCGCCATTGATGCCTCACGGGCGGCGCGGTGAAGACCGGATGACACGCGTCTCTCGCCCTCCCTCGCCCGCCACGCGTACTCACGGCAGCTCGCGCACGGGCGGCGCCTCGGCCTATATAAGACGCGCCCCAGAGCACTCGGCGACTCGTACTCTCTCGCCGTCGTCGTTCCTCCCTCGCCTCTCTCTCGCCGTCGTCGTTCCTCCTTCTCCTCTCTCTCTCGCCGTCTCCAGCACCCATGGCCGAGCGCTTCCCAGACGATGGCGCGGCGGCGAACGGATTCGGCCGCCGCCATCTTCACGAGAGCGAGGCTTGCCTCCTTTTCGAGGCCGAGTACCCGGTCCCGCCGGAAATGCGGGTACCCAGGGCGTGGAGGATCAGCGCCGGCGGCGTGCCGGTGCCCCCGATACCCACTAGCGCGGCGCGGCGTGCGGAGATTGCACGCATCTGCTCGTCCCTGCCGCGTGCGGCGAGGAAGGGGCCACGGTACGTCCCCGACAGCCCGCTCTGGGAGCCCTACTTCCGCCGCCTTCACGCCGAGCAGCTCGAGGCCACCAACGGCGTCGAGCCCTCCGGCAGGCTCAACGCCATCGGCCGGCGTCGGTGGTGGGGCGTGCCCGGGCGCACGTTGAAGGCCGTCCTCGAGCACATAGAGGGCGGCAACACGCCGCGCCTCGAGTACCCCGCCCCCCCTTCCTTTTCACGCCGCCGGGGAAGCTCCTGGACCCCGAGGCGCATGGAGACCGGGGGGTCCTCCTCGTCCGGCGGCTCGCCCTGCCTCCGCCCCGTCAAGCCGGAGCCCCAGGGCACGCCGATCAGCGTGCGCACCCGCAGCTCCGGCGTCCGCATCGGCGCCAACGCATCCCCACCCACCGGCCGCTTCGTCCTCGCCGAGCCCAAGCCGGAGCCCGGCCTCCCCGCGGAGTACGAGGAGATAGCCCGGCGCGGCTTCTCCGACGAGGACGCCCTGCGGTGGGCGCGGGACGACTACCTCCGCGACGAGATGGTCCAGCAGCGCCGGGCCCTGGAGGAAATCGCCGCCCGCAAGCGTGGGCGCGAGGACGAGCATGGCGTCGTGGTCCTCGACAGCGACGACGACGACGACGACGCCCCCGGACCGTCCAACCCGCGCGCCAACCGGGGGAGGGATGCAGCAGGGACGGCGGAGGCGTAGGCGGGGGCGGCGACGACGACGACGGCGGCGGTGACTACACGCGGTTCTACACCCTCCTCGGCATGTAGAACCGCGTGGGCGGGCGGCGAGGCGGGCGGCGAGGGAGACGGCGGGGGTAGCCCGCGGTAGTTTTTTTTCTTTTTTTGTAAAATATGTTTAAGTTTGAACGAACTCGCCGATGTTTGTGTTAAATTTGAGTCATTTTTGCGCTGTATTTGACTTTTTTGACTAACCGTGGGCGCCGCGACTGGGGGCATCACGCCCCCAGTGCGCGGTTTAGCGCCGGTGCGCCCCCAGGGGGCGATTTTTTGCCCCTCCTGAGGGGCCAACGGCTGGAGATGCCCTAATACCCGATAAACCACACTAACATTGAACAAAAGCTATAGCAAATAACGTGTCTAGATTCCAATGAACTAATCACTCAAATAGATTAACTGTGGTCCTAATCTTCTTCTTCGTCGTCTTGTTGTTAAGTTATAAGAAGTCAACATCACATGATGTAGAACTCTAGACGGTACTTTTAAGGAAATCTGCATAGAAAGCTGATACGGCAGTGAACTTATGACAGTTGTCCAAAGGTTCACGCTTTCTTATATTACGTTATTTTCTCTTTTAGGGCCTACTCGGTTCACAGGAATAGAGAACATAGGAACGGAGAAAACCACAGGAATGAAACAGGAATTGAGGTGCAAACCAGAGGATTCAAAAACGGAGGAAAACTAAAGGAACTCACGTTCGGCATAGCATAGGAAAAACGGAGGATAACTTCCATCGCCTGACACGAAAGAAACAACTTTGTGAATATTTTATTTGGCTGCATGGCTGTTCTCTCACGTGAAGCACCTAGTTGCCGCATAGTTTATTTGAAAAGTGACAGGTTTGCCTCGGGCATACGCGACAAATGAGGTTCGACTGGATTTTCTTTTTCCTGAGGAATCATGACGTTTAATCAGCGTTCTGGAGGAAACTGGAGCATCAATTCCTTCGATCCGAATGACTAGTTTCCTGAAATTCCTCTGGAACACATAATCCTGTACATTTCCCATGAAAATCCTTTGAACCGAATAAGGCCTTATCTGCTGCTTTAAAATTCAATATGAACATTACCTTCTTTTTTGGAAGAAGAAAGTGTGGAGAAGTATAATCACAACAAAACATTTTCTATATAAATCTATAAGTGTCAACTAAAATGGCATCTACTTGAGAAGGGAGCTAGTAAGAAATTACCAACAAAAAATGTTCATTTTAGTTGTCAGTTCAGCTAAGAAGTTGTAGTTAATGTTCGTTTGAATTTGGTTGAAAGCCAACCAAATCTGAGCAAAACTTGTACTGTTCGTATCTGACCTGAAATCGGGTGTCACCAATTTCTTGCACAAACTTCAGTGTAATAGCGAAGTCTGTTCTTTTTATTTCAATGGTGAGCTCCTCGTGATCATACTTCCAACGTTTTTCTTTTGAGGGAATGATCTTGCCTCCAGCCTTTTAGTTTAGCTTATTACCGAACCAACTCCAATCATTATAGGCACCCTCTCATCATACTGGTCTGAATGTTGAGATAGTCTCCAAAGTGACACTCTGGCTGCTTTTATAAAATAGACTGGTTAAAGTTAATATAATTATACTGGTCTGAATATGATTTTTTTTCTAGATCATCAGTATGAATCTGAATGTTATTGAACTATGTTACTTCTCTATATTGCTTTTTTTTTGCGGGTTACTTCTCTATATTGCTAGTCAAACTAAATTCCTTATTGCGATCAAATAGACTATTTTTCCTCCGTTCACAAATATAAGATGTTTTAAATATTTCAAATTACACTGCATACATACCGAAATGAGTGAATAATACTAAAACGTGTCTATAACTCTATATACATCCGATTCACAAAAAAGTTACTGAAAAGTTTAGCGACCTTTTTTCTTCATTTATCCTAAAACCTTTTCTCGAAACAAAGGAAGTCGAGCGAAACTGCATGCTCTTGTATAAAAGGGCAGCAGAGTCGTCCCTCCTACCTGCACAAAACCAGAGGCAACAAACTCTACAGAAAGAAGACAAACAAAGCGCACGCACTTGGCATCTCGCCGGCCATGGGGCCGGAAGATTCACCGGCCGCTGCGGAGAGCTACTCCAAGGTCCTGCAGGGCCGGTACGAGCTTGGCCGCGTGCTCGGCCGGGGTGGATCGTCCAAAGTCTACCGCGCGCGCGACATCCGCACCGGCGTCTCCGTCGCCGTCAAGGCCGTCCGGAAGCCGCACCACCCGTGCTCTCCCGAGAAGGCCGCCGCGGCGCGCCGATCCGTGGAGCGGGAGCTCGCCGCGCTCCGCCGCGTGCAGGGCCACCCGCACGTCATGCGCCTCCTGGACGTCCTGGCATCCCGCTCCACCGTCTACCTCGTGCTCGAGCTCGCCCGCGGCGGCACCCTCCTGTCCGCGATGGACGAACGGGGCCGTTTCGACGAGCCCACGGCGCGCCGCCTGTTCGTCCAGCTCGTCTCCGCGCTGGCGCACGTGCACTCTCGTGGGGTGTTCCACCGCGACGTGAAGCCGGAGAACCTGCTGCTGGACGAGCACGGCGACCTGAAGCTCACGGACTTCGGGCTGTGCGTCCTCGCCGACCGGCATCTCGGCGCCGACGTGCTCGCGGCCACGCGCTGCGGGTCCCCGGCCTACGTCGCGCCGGAGATCCTGTACAAGAAGCGGTACGACGCCGGCGGAGTGGACGTGTGGTCCTCGGGCGTGGCGCTCTTCTCGCTCACGGCCGGCTACCTGCCGTTCAACGACGGCAACCTCATGGGCATGTACCGCAAGATCTTCTCCGGCAGATTTCGGTGCCCCAGGTGGTTCTCGCCGGAGCTGCGCAGTCTCATCGGCCGGATGCTGGACCCAGACGCCGACACGCGCATCAAGATAGGTGAGATCATGGAGCACCCTTGGGTACAACAAGATGGGACGTCGTCGTTTGACATCATCCGAGCTCCTTCCTCTGATCCTAGCCCGGAGGTGATGAAATGGGAGGCGGAAATGGAGCAAGTAAGGGAGCTGAACGCGTTCGACATAATCGCGTTGGCGTCGGGATGCGATCTGAGCGGGTTGTTTGGGCCATTGCCGGACCGGGTTCGGTTTGCTGTAGAAGGTGTGGACATTGGGTTGGTGCTGGATAAGGCTGAGGAGATTGGGCGCGAGGAGGGGTTTGCCATGAGGAGGAAGGAAGAAGTAGGGTGTGGTGGGATCATGTTTGAGGCGATCCAAAGGGAGATAATCGCCCTGGTGAGGGTTAGTCGATTGTTAGAGGAAATGGTGATGGTTGAGGTGGAAAGAGCTAGCTCATGTGAGGCACCTGAACTGTGGGAGAGGCTTCAGCTAGGTCTTAAATTCTCAAATAATTGAATATATAAACTTCCAACCCAATGTAAGTATATATATTCATCAGAAAAATGAGCGATGGAAGTGCATTGTTGGCACATTAGACTATGTTGGGAAATTAGGCAATTTCATGATTAATTTCAGAATATAAACCATGATAAAAGAAATAATTAGCACGCATATGTCAAATATGCTGGAATTTAGTCTATATTGGGGGCAGCCCAATAACTATTTCAGAAATTCCTAATAAATCCTAGAGGCCCACTTAGCACATTTGTGCAAAGCAAGGGATACCACTAAAGTTTAGTCCCACATTGCTAGTTTAGTGGGAGTTGGACCTCCTTATAAGGGAGGTTCTTTCCCCACTTGTATGAGCATGAGAACAAGAGGGACATCCACGCGCGCTCCTCCTCCGCCGCGCGCCGTGCCGCGCCGCGGGCTGCTGTTCAGAATCTATTTACCTTCTCTCTGTCAGAACGCATGACTTGTTTTATCTCTACTATATTAGTCATGCTTTATCTAGTATTTTTGATAATAAAATCATTTGGTAAATTGCTCATATTTCCAACAATCCAAAAACCTTATTATAGGCAATTTACCCCAAGTGGTTTTGCTGCTTCCATAAGACCTCCTATGTTCTCTCGGCAAACCTGAAGGGGAGCTTCATGCTCAACAGGCACAAGCCTTTCAGAAAATGGATACTCTGTTTAAGGCTGCTCTCTTGAGTGTACTTGGTGAGAACATAGTTGATGCTTATGCGTCAATTGATAATGGAAAAGATATGTGGGATGCACTCGAGGCCAAGTTTGGGGTCTCGGATGCTGGCACTGAGCTGTACATCATGGAGCAATTCTATGACTACAGGATGATTGAAGAGCGCTCCGTGGTTGAGCAAGCTCATGAGATACAGTCATTTGCTAGAGAACTTGAGCACTTCGGTTGAATGCTACCGGACAAGTTTGTTGCCGAAGGTATCATCACTAAGCTTCCTCCTTCATGGAGGAACTTTGCTACCTTGCTGAAGCATAAGAGACAAGAGTTTTCCGTCCCGGATCTCATTGGCACTCTTGATGTGGAAGAAAAGGCGAGAGCAAAGGACACACGTGTTCGAGGTATTGAGGGAGGATCTATTGCCAATCTGGTACAGAAGAAGAACTTCAAGCCCCACAAGTTCAAGAACAAGGGCAAGTTTGATGGTAAATCAAAGTTTGATGGGAAGAACAAGGCTGTGCAACACACGAACTTCAAGAAGAGGAATGACAAGAAGAAATGTGTTTGTCATGTGTGTGGGGATCCTGATCATTGGGCTCCTAGTTGCCCTAATCGCTATGACAAGCGTCACCCTGGGAAAGGCGGCAAGACCGCTAATGTTGTCATTGGAGACACTGACATGAAGGATGATGTGTATGGTATATTTCCCACTATTCTTTCAGTATGTCATTCTCCTGATTGGTTGATTGACACGAGTGCTAATGTGCATGTATGCGGTGATATTTCTGTTGGGTTTCGTAGTAATTTCAAAAAATTTCCTACGCACATGCAAGATCATGTGATGCATAGCAACGAGGGGGAGAGTGTTGTCTACATACCCAACGCAGACCGACTGCGGAAGCGATGACACGACGTAGAGGAAGTAGTCGTACGTCTTCACGATCCAACCGATCAAGTACCGAAACTACGGCACCTCCGAGTTCGAGCACACGTTCAGCTCGATGATGATCCCTGGACTTCGATCCAGCAAAGTGTCGGGGAAGAGTTCGGTCAGCACGATGGCGTGGTGACGATCTTGATGTACTACAGCAGCAGGGCTTCGCCTAAACTCCGCTACAGTATTATCGAGGTATATGGTGGCAGGGGGCACCGCACACGGCTAAGGAATAGATCACGTGGATCAACTTGTGTGTTCTAGGGTGCCTCTACCTCAGTATATAAAGGAGCCAAGGGGGGAGGGGGGCGCCGGCCAGGGGAGAGGGCGCAGGAGGAGTCCTACTCCTTCCGGGAGTAGGACTCCCCCCCAATCCTATTCCAACTAGGATTCCCCAAGGGGGAAAGGGGGAGAAGGGTGGCCGGCCACCTCTCCTAGTCCTAATAGGACTAGGGGAGGGGGGAGGTGCGCAGCCCCCTTGGGCTGCCCCTTTCTCCTTTCCACTAAGGCCCATGAAGGCCCATATGGCTCCCGGGGGGTTCCGGTAACCTCCCGGTAACCCGGTAAAATCCCGATTTCACCCGGAACACTTCCGATGTCCAAACATAGGCTTCCAATATATCAATCTTTACGTCTCGACCATTTCGAGACTCCTCGTCATGTCCGTGATCACATCCGGGACTCCGAACAACCTTTGGTACATCAAAATGCATAAACTCATAATGTAACTGTCATCGTAACCTTAAGCGTGCGGACCCTACGGGTTCGAGAACAATGTAGACATGATCGAGACACGTCTCCGGTCAATAACCAATAGCGGGACCTGGATGCCCATATTGGCTCCTACATATTCTACGAAGATCTTTATCGGTCAGACCGCATAACAACATACGTTGTTCCCTTTGTCATCGGTATGTTACTTGCCCGAGATTCAATCGTTGGTATCCAATACCTAGTTCAATCTCGTTACCGGCAAGTCTCTTTACTCGTTCCATAATACATCATCTCACAACTAACATATTAGTTGTAATGCTTGCAAGGCTTATGTGATGTGTATTACCGAGAGGGCCCAGAGATACCTCTCCGACAATCGGAGTGACAAATCCTAATCTCGAAATACGCCAACCCAACATCTACCTTTGGAGACACCTGTAATGCTCCTTTATAATCACCCAGTTACGTTGTGACGTTTGGTAGCACCCAAAGTGTTCCTTCGGCAAACGGGAGTTGCATAATCTCATAGTCATAGGAACATGTATAAGTCATGAAGAAAGCAATAGCAACATACTAAACGATCGGGTGCTAAGCTAATGGAATGGGTCATGTCAATCAGATCATTCAACTAATGATGTGACCTCGTTAATCAAATAACAACTCATTGTTCATGGTTAGGAAACATAACCATCTTTGATTAACGAGCTAGTCAAGTAGAGGCATACTAGTGACACTTTGTTTGTCTATGTATTCACACATGTATTATGTTTCCGGTTAATACAATTCTAGCATGAATAATAAACATTTATCATGATTATAAGGAAATAAATAATAACTTTATTATTGCCTCTAGGGCATATTTCCTTCAGTCTCCCACTTGCACTAGAGTCAATAATCTAGATTACACTGTAATGATTCTAACACCCATGGAGCTTTGGTGCTGATCATGTTTTGCTCGTGGAAGAGGCTTAGTCAACGGGTCTGCAACATTCAGATCCGTATGTATCTTGCAAATCTCTATGTCTCCCACCTGGACTAGATCCCGGATGGAGTTGAAGCGTCTCTTGATGTGTTTGGTCCTTTTGTGAAATCTGGATTCCTTTGCCAAGGCAATTGCACCAGTATTGTCACAAAAGATTTTCATTGGACCCGATGCATTAGGTATGACACCTAGATCGGATATGAACTCCTTCATCCAGACTCCTTCGTTCGCTGCTTCCGAAGCAGCTATGTACTCCGCTTCACATGTAGATCCCGCTACGACGCTTTGTTTAGAACTGCACCAACTGACAGCTCCACCGTTTAATGTAAACACGTATCCGGTTTGCGATTTAGAATCGTCCGGATCAGTGTCAAAGCTTGCATCAACGTAACCTTTTACGATGAGCTCTTTGTCACCTCCATATACGAGAAACATATCCTTAGTCCTTTTCAGGTATTTCAGGATGTTCTTGACCGCTGTCCAGTGATCCACTCCTGGATTACTTTGGTACCTCCCTGCTAGACTTATAGCAAGGCACACATCAGGTCTGGTACACAGCATTGCATACATGATAGATCCTATTGCTGATGCATAGGGAACATCTTTCATATTCTCTCTATCTTCTGCAGTGGTCGGGCATTGAGTCTTACTCAACTTCACACCTTGTAACACAGGCAAGAACCCTTTCTTTGCTTGATCCATTTTGAACTTCTTCAAAACTTTGTCAAGGTATGTGCTTTGTGAAAGTCCAATTAAGCGTCTTGATCTATCTCTATAGATCTTAATGCCTAATATGTAAGCAGCTTCACCGAGGTCTTTCATTGAAAAACTTTTATTCAAGTATCCCTTTATGCTATCCAGAAATTCTATATCATTTCCAATTAGCAATATGTCATCCACATATAATATCAGAAATGCTACAGAGCTCCCACTCACTTTCTTGTAAATACAGGCTTCTCCGAAAGTCTGTATAAAACCAAATGCTTTGATCACACTATCAAAACGTTTATTCCAACTCCGAGAGGCTTGCACCAGTCCATAAATGGATCGCTGGAGCTTGCACACTTTGTTAGCTCCCTTTGGATCGACAAAACCTTCCGGTTGCATCATATACAACTCTTCTTCCAGAAATCCATTCAGGAATGCAGTTTTGACATCCATCTGCCAAATTTCATAATCATAAAATGCGGCAATCGCTAACATGATTCGGACGGACTTAAGCATCGCTACGGGTGAGAAGGTCTCATCGTAGTCAATCCCTTGAACTTGCCGAAAACCTTTTGCGACAAGTCGAGCTTTGTAGACAGTAACATTACCATCAGCGTCAGTCTTCTTCTTAAAGATCCATTTATTTTCAATTGCTTGCCGATCATCGGGCAAGTCAACCAAAGTCCATACTTTGTTCTCATACATGGATCCCATCTCAGATTTCATGGCTTCAAGCCACTTTGCGGAATCTGGGCTCACCATCGCTTCTTCATAGTTCGTAGGTTCATCATGATCTAGTAGCATGACTTCCAGAACAGGATTACCGTACCACTCTGGTGCGGATCTTACTCTGGTTGATCTACGAGGTTCAGTAGTATCTTGATCTGAAGTTTCATGATCATTATCATTGGCTTCCTCACTAACTGGTGTAGGTGTCACTGAAACAGTTTTCTGTGATGAACTACTTTCCAGTAAGGGAGCAGGTACAGTTACCTCGTCAAGTTCTACTTTCCTCCCACTCACTTCTTTCGAGAGAAACTCCTTCTCTAGAAAGGATCCATTCTTGGCAACGAATGTCTTGCCTTCGGATCTGTGATAGAAGGTGTACCCAACAGTTTCCTTTGGGTATCCTATGAAGACACATTTCTCCGATTTGGGTTCGAGCTTATCAGGTTGAAGCTTTTTCACATAAGCATCGCAGCCCCAAACTTTAAGAAACGACAACTTTGGTTTCTTGCCAAACCACAGTTCATAAGGCGTCGTCTCAACGGATTTTGATGGTGCCCTATTTAACGTGAATGCGGCCGTCTCTAGAGCATAACCCCAAAACGATAGCGGTAAATCAGTAAGAGACATCATAGATCGCACCATATCTAGTAAAGTACGATTACGACGTTCGGACACACCATTACGCTGTGGTGTTCCGGGTGGCGTGAGTTGCGAAACTATTCCACAGTTTTTCAAATGTACACCAAACTCGTAACTCAAATATTCTCCTCCACGATCAGATCGTAGAAACTTTATTTTCTTGTTACGATGATTTTCAACTTCACTCTGAAATTCTTGAACTTTTCAAATGTTTCAGACTTATGTTTCATTAAGTAGATATACCCATATCTGCTTAAATCATCTGTGAAGGTGAGAAAATAACGATATCCGCCACGAGCCTCAATATTCATCGGACCACATACATCGGTATGTATGATTTCCAACAAATCTGTTGCTCTCTCCATAGTACCGGAGAACGGTGTTTTAGTCATCTTGCCCATGAGGCACGGTTCGCAAGTACCAAGTGATTCATAATCAAGTGGTTCCAAAAGTCCATCAGTATGGAGTTTCTTCATGCGCTTTATACCGATATGACCTAAACGACAGTGCCACAAATAAGTTGCACTTTCATTATCAACTCTGCATCTTTTGGCTTCAACATTATGAATATGTGTATTACTACTATCGAGATTCAATAAGAATAGACCACTCTTCAAGGGTGCATGACCATAAAAGATATTACTCATATAAATAGAACAACCATTATTCTCTGATTTAAATGAATAACCGTCTCGCATTAAACAAGATCCAGATATAATGTTCATGCTCAACGCTGGCACCAAATAACAATTATTTAGGTCTAATATTAATCCCGAAGGTAGATGTAGAGGTAGCATGCCGACCGCGATCACATCGACTTTGGAACCGTTTCCCACGCGCATCGTCACCTCGTCCTTTTGCCATGCCCGGCTTATTCCGTAGTCCCTGTTTCGGAGTTGCAAATATTAGCAACAGAACCAGTATCAAATACCCAGGTGCTACTGCGAGCATTAGTAAGGTACACATCAATAACATGTATATCACATATACCTTTGTTCACCTTGCCATCCTTCTTATCCGCCAAATACTTGGGGCAGTTCCGCTTCCAGTGACCAGTCTGCTTGCAGTAGAAGCACTCAGTTTCAGGCTTAGGTCCAGACTTGGGTTTCTTCTCTTGAGCAGCAACTTGCTTGCCGTTCTTCTTGAAGTTCCCCTTCTTCTTCCCTTTGCCCTTTTTCTTGAAACTAGTGGTTTTGTTAACCATCAACACTTGATGCTCCTTTTTGATTTCTACCTCCGCAGCTTTCAGCATTGCAAAGAGCTCGGGAATAGTCTTGTTCATCCCTTGCATATTATAGTTCATCACGAAGCTCTTGTAGCTTGGTGGCAGTGATTGGAGAATTCTGTCAATGACGCAATCATCCGGAAGATTAACTCCCAATTGAATCAAGTGATTATTATACCCAGACATTTTGAGTATATGCTCACTGACAGAACTGTTCTCCTCCATCTTGCAGCTATAGAACTTATTGGAGACTTCATATCTCTCAATTCGGGCATTTGCTTGAAATATTAACTTCAACTCCTGGAACATCTCATATGCTCCATGACGTTCAAAACGTCGTTGAAGTCCCGATTCTAAGCCGTAAAGCATGGCACACTGAACTATCGAGTAGTCATCAGCTTTGCTCTGCCAGACGTTCATAACATCTGGTGTTGCTCCAGCAGCAGGCCTGGCACCCAGCGGTGCTTCCAGGACGTAATTCTTCTGTGCAGCAATGAGGATAATCCTCAAGTTACGGACCCAGTCCGTGTAATTGCTACCATCATCTTTCAACTTTGCTTTCTCAAGGAACGCATTAAAATTCAACGGAACAACAGCACGAGCCATCTATCTACAATCAACATAAACAAGCAAGATACTATCAGGTACTAAGTTCATGATAAATTTAAGTTCAATTAATCATATTACTTAAGAACTCCCACTTAGATAGACATCCCTCTAATCTTCTAAGTGATTACGTGATCCAAATCAACTAAACCATAACCGATCATCACGTGAGATGGAGTAGTTTTCAATGGTGAACATCGTTTATGTTGATCATATCTACTATATGATTCACGCTCGACCTTTCGGTCTCCGTGTTCCGAGGCCATATCTGCATATGCTAGGCTCGTCAAGTTTAACCTGAGTATTCTGCGTGTGCAAAACTGGCTTGCACCCGTTGTAGATGGACGTAGAGCTTATCACACCCGATCATCACGTGGTGTCTGGGCACGACGAACTTTGGCAACGGTGCATACTCAGGGAGAACACTTCTTGATAATTTAGTGAGAGATCATCTTATAATGCTACCGTCAATCAAAGCAAGATAAGATGCATAAAAAGATAAACATCACATGCAATCAATATAAGTGATATGATATGGCCATCATCATCTTGTGCTTGTGATCTCCATCTCCGAAGCACCGTCATGATCACCATCGTCACCGGCGCGACACCTTGATCTCCATCGTAGCATCGTTGTCGTCTCGCCAATCTTATGCTTCCACGACTATCACTACCGTTTAGTAATAAAGTAAAGCATTACATCGCGATTGCATTGCATACAATAAAGCGACAACCATATGGCTCCTGCCAGTTGCCGATAACTCGGTTACAAAACATGATCATCTCATACAATAAAATTCAGCATCATCTTGACCATATCACATCACAACATGCCCTGCAAAAACAAGTTAGACATCCTCTACTTTGTTGTTGCATTTTACGTGGCTGCTACGGGCTTAAGTAAGAACCAATCTCACCTACGCATCAAAACCACAACGATAGTTTGTCAAATAGACTCCGTTTTAACCTTCGCAAGGACCGGGCGTAGCCATACTTGGTTCAACTAAAGTTGGAGAGACAGTCGCCCGCAAGCCATCTATGTGCAAAGCACGTCGAGGGAACCGGTCTCGCGTAAGCGTACGCGTAAGGTTGGTCCGGGTCGTCTCGTCCAACAATACCGCCGAACCAAAGTATGACATGCTGGTAGGCAGTATGACTTGTATCGTCCACAACTCACTTGTGTTCTACTCGTGCATATAACATCAACATAAATAACCTAGGCTCGGATGCCACTGTTGGGTTTCGTAGTAATTTCAAAAAATTTCCTACGCACACGCAAGATCATGTGATGCATAGCAACGAGGGGGAGAGTGTTGTCTACGTACCCAACGCAGACCGACTGCGGAAGCGATGACACGACGTAGAGGAAGTAGTCGTACGTCTTCACGATCCAACCGATCAAGTACCGAAACTACGGCACCTCCGAGTTCGAGCACACGTTCAGCTCGATGACGATCCCGGACTCCGATCCAGCAAAGTGTCGGGGAAGAGTTCCGTCAGCACGACGGCGTGGTGACG
Organism: Triticum urartu; assembly: GCF_003073215.2. NCBI lineage: Eukaryota > Viridiplantae > Streptophyta > Magnoliopsida > Poales > Poaceae > Triticum > Triticum urartu. The sequence goes on along the minus strand of NC_053023.1, from coordinate 728,147,035 downwards.
ATCTTGATGTACTACAGCAGCAGGGCTTCGCCTAAACTCCGCTACAGTATTATCGAGGTATATGGTGGCAGGGGGCACCGCACACGGCTAAGGAATAGATCACGTGGATCAACTTGTGTGTTCTAGGGTGCCTCTACCTCAGTATATAAAGGAGCCAAGGGGGGAGGGGGCGCCGGCCAGGGAGAGAGGGCGCAGGAGGAGTCCTACTCCTTCCGGGAGTAGGACTCCCCCCAATCCTATTCCAACTAGGATTCCCAAGGGGGAAAGGGGGAGAAGGGTGGCCGGCCACCTCTCCTAGTCCTAATAGGACTAGGGGAGGGGGGAGGTGCGCAGCCCCCTTGGGCTGCCCCTTTCTCCTTTCCACTAAGGCCCATGAAGGCCCATATGGCTCCCGGGGGGTTCCGGTAACCTCCCGGTAACCCGGTAAAATCCCGATTTCACCCGGAACACTTCCGATGTCCAAACATAGGCTTCCAATATATCAATCTTTACGTCTCGACCATTTCGAGACTCCTCGTCATGTCCGTGATCACATCCGGGACTCCGAACAACCTTCGGTACATCAAAATACATAAACTCATAAAGAAACTGTCATCGTAACTTTAAGCGTGCGGACCCTACGGTTCGAGAACAATGTAGACATGACCGAGACACGTCTCCGGTCAATAACCAATAGCGGGCCTGGATGCCCATATTGGTCCTACATATTCTACGAAGATCTTTATCGGTCAGACCGCATAACAACATACGTTGTTCCCTTTGTCATCGGTATGTTACTTGCCCGATTCGATCGTCGGTATCCAATACCTAGTTCAATCTCATTACCGGCAAGTCTCTTTACTCGTTCCATAATACATCATCTCACAACTAACATATTAGTTGTAATGCTTGCAAGGCTTATGTGATGTGTATTACCGAGAGGGCCCAGAGATACCTCTCCGACAATCGGAGTGACAAATCCTAATCTCGAAATACGCCAACCCAACATCTACTTTGAGACACTGTAATGCTCCTTTTATAATCACCCAGTTACGTTGTGACGTGGTAGCACCAAAGTGTTCCTCGGCAAACGGGGTTGCATAATCTCATAGTCATAGGAACATGTATAAGTCATGAGAAAGCAATAGCAACATACTAACGATCGGGTGCTAAGCTAATGGAATGGGTCATGTCAATCAGATCATTCAACTAATGATGTGACCTCGTTAATCAAATAACAACTCATTGTTCATGGTTAGGAAACATAACCATCTTTGATTAACGAGCTAGTCAAGTAGAGGCATACTAGTGACACTTTGTTTGTCTATGTATTCACACATGTATTATGTTTCCGATTAATACAATTCTAGCATGAATAATAAACATTTATCATGATTATAAGGAAATAAATAATAACTTTATTATTGCCTCTAGGGCATATTTCCTTCAATTTCCATGTTTTCGTCTTATCAGACCGCAGGGACTTTAACCGTGCTGATGGGCAACGGTTCAAGTGCTTCTGTTCGTGGTGTTGGCACGACCGATCTGAAGTTTACTTTGGGGAAGATCATGCGGCTGAAGAACGTGCATTATGTCCCCTCCGTCAATAAAAATCTTGTTAGCGGATCTCTTCTGTGTAGAGATGGCTACAAGCTTGTCTTTGAGTCGAATAAATTTGTACTATCCAAGTATGGAACCTTTGTTGGTAAAGGCTATGAATCAGGAGGTCTGTTTCGTTTACTGGAAGGAAGCGGTTCGTAGCGAGATGGACACCATCTTAGCGAATGAAACTTGGGAGATAACTGATCGTCCTTATGGGCGCAAACCTATAGGATGCAAATGGGTATTCAAGAAGAAGCTTAGGCCTGATGGTACTATTGAAAAGTACAAGGCTCGGCTCGTGGCTAAGGGTTATACCCAAAAGGAAGGTGAAGACTTCTTTGATACTTACTCACCTGTGGCTCGACTGACCACTATTCGAGTTCTACTTTCACTAGTTGCCTCGCATGGTCTTCTCGTTCATCAAATGGATGTTAAGACTGCTTTCCTAAATGGAGAGTTGGACGAGGAAATTTATATGGAACAACCTGATGGGTTTGTACTAGATGGCCAGGAAGGAAAAGTGTGCAAGTTGCTGAAGTCTTTGTATGGACTCAAGAAAGCACCCAAACAGTGGCATGAGAAGTTTGAAAAAACTTTAACAGCTGCAGGCTTTGTTGTGAACGAAGCTGACAAATGTGTGTACTATCGCCATGGTGGGGGCGAGGGAGTTATCCTTTGCTTGTATGTTGATGACATACTGATTTTCGGAACAAATCTGAATGTTATTAAGGAGGTCAAAAATTTCCTATCTCGCTGTTTTGAGATGAAGGATTTAGGAGTTGCTGATGTCATTCTGAACATCAAGTTGTTGAGAGACGATGATGGTGGGATTACATTGCTTCAATCTCACTATGTGGAAAAGATCTTGAGTCGCTTTGGCTATAGTGACTGCAAGCCCTCTCCAAACCAGACTCATATAGCAATTGAAGCAATTCTTCGATTCTTTCGAAGTAACACACTCGCATCATAGTGAGATTGAAGCAATGTTTATTGGCTCGCTTATGTACTTAGCCAGTGCTACAAGACCTGACATATCTTTTGCTGTTAGTAAATTGAGTCGGTTTGTCTCAAAACTAGGAGATGTGCATTGGAAAGCTCTAGAGAGAGTTTTGCGTTATTTGAAAGGCACTGCGAATTATGGAATTCACTACACCGGGCACCCAAAGGTACTTAAAGGGTATAGTGACTCAAACTGGATCTCAGATGCTGTTGAGATAAAGGCCACGAGCGGATATGTATTCACTCATGGAGGTGGCGCTGTTTCTTGGAAGTCTTGCAAGCAGACCATCTTAACGAGGTCAACAATGGAAGCAGAACTCACAACACTAGATACAGCTACGGTCGAAGCAGATTGGCTTCGCCGGCTCTTGAATGACTTGCCGGTTGTTGAGAAACATGTACCGGGTATCCTTATGAACTGCGACAATCAAACTGTGATCACGAAAGTGAGCAGCTCAAAGGATAACATGAAGTCATCAAGACACATTCAGAGAAGGTTAAAGTCTGTCAGGAAAATGAGAAACTCTAGAGTTATTGCATTGGATTATATCCAAACGTCTAAGAATCTGGCAGATCCTTTTACTAAGGGTCTATCACGTAATGTGATAGATAATGCATCGAGGGAGATGGGTATGAGACCCACAATATGAGTTGTTCACAGTGGTAACCTATTCTTTGTGATCGGAGATCCCGTGAATTAGATGTGGAAGACAAGCTGTTGGTCAACTGGGAGAAGAGTACCCTTACTGTTAAAATACCACTCCATAAAGATGCAATACTCTCCTAATTTGCATGGCAGATTGATGTATATCTTAATGTGTTCTAAGTGGCTCTTTGAAGCAGAGATGTTGTCCTGCAGAACATCTTTTGAAGAACACACATATATGAGTCTGATTGTTAAACGTCGCAATCTATGAGAGTAGGGTTCTCTCTAATAAACTCATGAAAGGTCTCGGAGTATGACGCATAAGATCCACCCGCGGGGAAGACCCACAGTAGCCACGTATCGGTCAAGGCTTTATGTGAAGCTAGATTCGCAGAAAACTTGCAGTTCAAGGCCCAATCCACTGTTCAAGTTGCTTACTAGTGTAGCATAGAGTTCTAGGTGGAAGTTCAACTTAACAGTCTCCACTGCAGTACCGGTATATAAAACAGTGTTTTGGAACCAAAGGCAAATCTCTGTGTGCCTCTGGGATCTGGTGGGGGATTGCTGAAATTTAGTCTATATTGGGGGCAACCCAATAACTATTTCAGAAATTCCTAATAAATCCTAGAGGCCCACTTAGCCCATTTGTGAAAAGCAACGGATACTACTAAAGTTTAGTCCCACATTGCTAGTTTAGTGTGAGTTGGACGTCCTTATAACGGAGGTTCTTTCCCCACTTGTATGAGCATGAGAACAAGAGGGACATCCACGCGTGCTCCTCCTCCGCCGCCCACCTCGCCACGCCACGCCACGCCTCGTCACGACGCGCCGCGGGTTGTGGGGATGAGCCGAGCCGATGTCTAAATTTTTACGCTGCACCCTTCGGCTGCTATCTGTTTGTTTCATCTCCCGCGTTCCCTTCAGCTCCCGGCACAGCCTCTCGCCTCCTTCTCTTGCGCCTATAAAAGGGAGGTCGCTCCTCTCAGAGAGACGCACCAGAATTTCTCCTTCCTCTCGCCACCGGTCCCAATCTCTGAGCTGCTGCTATCTTCCTCATCCCGGCTTGCGGCGTGCACCATAGGTTGGGACAGTAGGCCTCCGAAACCACACCTCTTTGAGTCCTGTACGGGAGAAGGGTGATAAGGTTTTTGGGGAGTGCTCTGCGCGACTACTGACTGACTCCTTCGTCACGGATGCCCCAGACTCCGACGTCGACAACCTCCTCGACGACATGGCTGGCGAGGACACCGACCCCAAGTCCACTGTTGCTGCTGTCCCGTATGTGTTCTTCTTTATGTTAGATATCCCGCCACAGTTTCTCGTACTAGTACTTGCCCTAAATATGTTAGGTCTACCTCATATATGCAACTAGTTCTACTGTCTGCTATAGATATGATAGGCTACGGTTCATATATGTAGAAGCTATTTACCTTCTCTCTGTCATAACACATGACTTGTTTTATCTCTACTATATTAGTCATGCTTTATCTAGTATTTCTGTTAATAAAATCATTTGGTAAATTGCTCATATTTCCAACAATCCAAAAACCTTATTATAGGCAATTTACCCCAAGTGGTTTTGCTGCTTCCATGAGACCTCCTATGTTTGAGGGTATCCACTATAAGAGGTGGCGCGTGAGAGCAGTCTTATGGTTTCAAACCATGAGTTGCTATGACGCCACTCTCGGCAAACCTGAAGGGGAGCTTGATGCTCAACGGACACAAGCCTTTCAGAAAATGGATACTCTGTTTAAGGCTGCTCTCTTGAGTGTTCTTGGTGAGAACATAGTTGATGCTTATGCGTCAATTGATAATGGAAAAGATATGTGGGATGCACTCGAGGCCAAGTTTGGGGTCTCGGATGCTGGCACTGAACTGTACATCATGGAGCAATTCTATGACTACAGGATGACTGAAGAGCGCTCCGTGGTTGAGCAAGCTCATGAGATACAATCATTTGCTAGAGAACTTGAGCACTTCGGTTGTATGCTACCAGACAAGTTTGTTGTCGGAGGTATCATCACTAAGTTTCCTCCTTCATGGAGGAACTTTGCTACCTTGCTGAAGCATAAGAGACAAGAGTTTTCTGTCCCGGATCTCATTGGCACTATTGATGTGGAAGAAAAGGCGAGAGCAAAGGACACACGTGCTCGAGGTATTGAGGGAGGATCTAGTGCCAATCTGGTACAGAAGAAGAACTTCCAGCCCCACAAGTTCAAGAACAAGGGCAAGTTTGATGGTAAAGCAAAGTTTGATGGGAAGAACAAGGCTGTGCAACACACAAACTTCAAGAAGAAGAATGACAAGAAGAAAGGTGTCTGTCATGTGTGTGGGGATCCTGATCATTGGGCTCCTAGTTGCCCTAATCGCTATGACAAGCGTCACCCTGGGAAAGGCGGCAAGACCGCTAATGTTGTCATTGGAGACACTGACATGAAGGATGATGGGTATGGTATATTTCCCACTATTCTTTCAGTATGCCATTCTCCTGATTGGTTGATTGACACGAGTGCTGATGTGCATGTATGCGGTGATATTTCCATGTTTTCGTCTTATCAGACCGCAGGGACTTCAACCGTGCTGATGGGCAACGGTTCAAGTGCTTCTGTTCGTGGTGTTGGCATGGCCGATCTGAAGTTTACTTCGGGGAAGATCGTGCGCTGAAGAACGTGCATTATGTCCCCTCCGTCAATAAAAATCTTGTTAGCGGATCTCTTCTGTGTAGAGATGGCTACAAGCTTGTCTTTGAGACAATAAATTTGTACTATCCAAGTATGGAACCTTTGTTGGTAAAGGCTATGAGTCAGGAGGTCTGTTTCGTTTATCCTTATCAGATGTTTGCAATAAAGTTGTTAATCATATTTGCAACAATAGTGAATCCAATGTGTGGCATTCACATCTCTGCCATGTTAATTTTGGTTGCATGTCGCGACTAGCGAAGTTGAACTTAATCCCTAGTTTCACCACTGTCAAGGGATCTAAGTGTCAAGTTTGTGTGCAAGCTAAGAAACCTCGTAAGTCTCACACGACTGCAGAAATGAGAAATCTTGCACCACTAGAGCTCATACATTCAGATCTATGTGAAATGAATGGTGTTTTGACAAAAGGTGGAAAGAAATATTTCATGACGTTAATTGACGACTCCACTAGATACTGCCGTGTGTATCTTCTGAAATCTAAGGATGAGGCTTTGAACTTTTTCAAGATCTATAAAGCTGAAGTGGAAAACCAACTTGATCGAAAAATCAAGAGGCTTAGGTCCGACCGTGGTGGAGAGTATTTTTCCAATGAATTTGATGCTTTTTGTGCGGAACATGGTATAATCCATGAGAGGACGCCTCCCTACTCACCTCAGTCAAATGGGTGGCCGAAAGAAAGAACCGTACTCTAACTGATTTGGTTAACGCCATGTTAGACACATTGGGTCTCTCCAAGGCATGGTGGGGGGGGGGCGATATTGACCGCATGTCATGTCCTGAACCGAGTCCCCACAAAGAACAATGAGATAACTCCATTCGAAGAATGGGAGAAGAAAAGGTTAAAACTCTCTTATCTGCGAACATGGGGTTGTTTGGCGAAAGTCAATGTCCTAATTCGAAAGAAGCGGAAGCTTGGACCAGAGACTGTGGATTGTGTTTTCCTGGGATATGCTTTTCATAGCGTTGGCTATAGATTCTTGGTTGTAAAATCTGAGGTAACTGACATGCATGTCGGTACGATCATGGAGTCGAATGATGTGTCTTTCTTTGAAGATATCTTTCCCATGAAGGATATGGCTACCTCATCTAATCAGGAGATGCCTAGTTCATCGAATCAGGAACCAGTTACAATTACCAAAACTGCCATTTCGATAGAACACTTTGAAAGTCTTGTGGAGGAAAACAATGAAGTTCCTACTAGGAGCAAGAGACAGAGGACTGCAAAGTCCTTTGGTGATGATTTTCTTGTGTATCTCATAGATGACACTCCCAGTTCTATTTCAGAGGCTTATGCATCTGAAGATGCTGACTACTGGAAGGAAGCGGTTCATAGCGAGATGGATTCCATCTTAGGGAATGAAACTTGGGAGATAACTGATCGTCCTTATGGGTGCAAACCTATAGGATGCAAATGGGTATTCAAGAAGAAGCTTAGGCCTGATGGTACTATTGAAAAGTACAAGGCTCGGCTCGTGGCTAAGGGTTATACCCAAAAGGAAGGTGAAGACTTCTTTGATACTTACTCACCTGTGGCTCGACTGACCACTATTCGAGTTCTACTTTCACTAGTTACCTCGCATGGTCTTCTCGTTCATCAAATGGATGTTAAGACTGCTTTCCTAAATGGAGAGTTGGACGAGGAAATTTATATGGAACAACCTGATGGGTTTGTACTAGATGGCCAGGAAGGAAAAGTGTGCAAGTTGCTGAAGTCTTTGTATGGACTCAAGAAAGCACCCAAACAGTGGCATGAGAAGTTTGAAAAAACTTTAACAGCTGCAGGCTTTGTTGTAACGAAGCTGACAAATGTGTGTACTATCGCCATGGTGGGGGCGAGGGAGTTATCCTGTGCTTGTATGTTGATGACATACTGATTTTCAGAACAAATCTGAATGTTATTAAGGAGGTCAAAAATTTCCTATCTCGCTGTTTTGAGATGAAGGATTTAGGAGTTGCTGATGTCATTCTGAACATCAAGTTGTTGAGAGACGATGATGGTGGGATTACATTGCTTCAATCTCACTATGTGGAAAAGATCTTGAGTCGCTTTGGCTATAGTGACTGCAAGCCCTCTCCAACACCATATGATGCGAGCGTGTTACTTCGAAAGAATCGAAGAATTGCTAGAGACCAATTGAAATATTCTCAGATTATTGGCTCGCTTATGTACTTAGCCAGTGCTACAAGACCTGACATCTCTTTTGCTGTCAGCAAACTGAGCCGGTTTGTGTCAAAACCAGGAGATGTGCATTGGAAAGCTCTAGAGAGAGTTTTGCGTTATTTGAGAGGCACTACGAATTATGGAACTCACTACACCGGGCACCCAAAGGTACTTGAAGGGTATGGTGACTCAAACTGGATCTCAAATGCTGATGAGATAAAGGCCACGAGCGGATATGTATTCACTCATGGAGGTGGCACTGTTTCTTGGAAGTCTTGCAAGCAGACCATCTTAACGAGGTCAACAATGGAAGCAGAACTCACAGCACTAGATACAACTACGGTCGAAGCAGATTGGCTTCGCCGGCTCTTGAATGACTTGCCGGTTGTTGAGAAACCTGTACCGGGTACCCTTATGAACTGCGACAATCAAACTGTGATCACGAAAGTGAGCAGCTCAAAGGATAACATGAAGTCATCAAGACATGTTCAGAGAAGGTTAAAGTCTGTCTGGAAAATGAGAAACTCCGGAGTTATTGCATTGGATTATATCCAAACGTCTAAGAATCTGGCAGATCTTTTTACTAAGGGTCTATCACGTAATGTGATAGATAATGCATTGAGGGAGATGGGTATGAGACCCACAATATGAGTTGTTCACAGTGGTAACCTATTCTTTGTGATCGGAGATCCCGTGAATTAGATGTGGAAGACAAGCTGTTGGTCAACTGGGAGGAGAGTACCCTTACTGTTAAAATACCACTCCATAAAGATGCAATACTCTCCTAATCTGCATGGCAGGTTGATGTATATCTCAATGTGTTCTAAGTGGCTCTTTGAAGCAGAGATGTTGTCCTGCAGAACATCTTTTGAAGAACACACCTATATGAGTCTGATTGTTAAACGTCGCAATCTATGAGAGTAGGGTTCTCTCTAGTAAACTCATGAAAGGTCTCGGAGTATGACGCATAAGCTCCACCCGCAGAGAAGACCCACGGTAGCCACGTATCGGTCAAGGCTGAAGGAAATATGCCCTAGAGGTAATAATAAAGTTATTATTTATTTCCTTATATCATGATAAATGTTTATTATTCATGCTAGAATTGTATTAACCGGAAACATAATACATGTGTGAATACATAGACAAACAGAGTGTCACTAGTATGCCTCTACTTGACTAGCTCGTTGAGCAAAGATGGTTATGTTTCCTAACCATAGACATGAGTTGTCATTTGATTAATGGGATCACATCATTAGGAGAATGATGTGATTGACTTGTCCCATTCCGTTAGCTTAGCACTTGATCGTTTAGTTTGTTGCTATTGCTTTCTTCATGACTTATACATGTTCCTATGACTATGAGATTATGCAACTCCCGTTTACCGGAGGAACACTTTGTGTGCCACCAAACATCACAACGTAACTGGGTGATTATAAAGGTGCTCTACAGGTGTCTCCAAAGGTACTTCTTGGGTTGGCGTATTTCGAGATTAGGATTTGTCACTCCGATTGTCGGAGAGGTATCTCTGGGCCCACTCGGTAATGCACATCACTATAAGCCTTGCAAGCATTGCAACTAATGAGTTAGTTGCGGGATGATGTATTACGGAACGAGTAAAGAGACTTGCCGGTAATGAGATTGAACTAGGTATTGAGATACCGACGATCGAATCTCGGGCAAGTAACATACCGATGACAAAGGGAACAACGTATGTTGTTATGCGGTCTGACCGATAAAGATCTTCATAGAATATGTAGGAGCCAATATGGGCATCCAGGTCCTGCTATTGGTTATTGACCATAGAGGTGTCTCGGTCATGTCTACATAGTTCTCGAACCCGTAGGGTCCGCACACTTAACGTTCGTTGACGATATAGTACTATATGAGTTATGTATGTTGATGACCGAATGTTGTTCGGAGTCCGGGATGAGATCACAGACATGACGAGGAACTCCGGAATGGTCCGGAGACAAAGTTTGATATATGGGATAGTAGTGTTTGATCTCCGGAAGGGTTCCGGAATTCACCGGAAGGGGTTCCGGATGTTTCCCGAAATGTTTGGGCATGAGAACACTTTATCAGGGCCAAAGGGGAAAGCCCACGAGGCTTTTGGAAAGTGCAAAAGGAAGTTTTGTGGAGACCAGAGGCTAGACGCCAGGAACCCTGGCGTCTAGGGGGTAGACACCGGGAACCCTAGCGTCTAGCCCTCGAGTCCGAAAAGGACTCTTGCCTTTCGGGTGAAACCAACTTTGAGGAGGGTTTTACTCCAAGTTTCGACCCCAGGGCTCAACATATAAATAGAGGGGTAGGGCTAGCACCAAAGACACATCAAGAAACACCAAGCCGTGTGCCGGCAACCCTGTCCCCTCTAGTTTATCCTCCATCATAGTTTTCGTAGTGCTTAGGCGAAGCCCTGCGGAGATTGTTCTTCACCAACACTATCACCACGCCGTCGTGCTGGTAGAACTCATTTACTACTTCACCCCTCTTGCTGGATCGAGAAGGCGAGGACATCACCGAGCCGAACGTGTGCAGAACTCGGAGGTGCCGTGCTTTCGGTACTTGGATCGGTCGGAAGTGAAGACATACGACTACATCAACCGCATTGATATAACGCTTCCGCGAAAAGTCTACGAGGGTATGTAGAAAACACTCTCCCCTCTCGTTGCTATGCATCACCATGATCTTGCGTGTGCATAGGAATTTTTTTGAAATTACTACGTTCCCGAACAAAGGCTTTATGTGAAGCTAGATTCGCAGAAAACTTGCAGTTCAAGGCCCAGTCCACTGTTCAAGTTGCTTACTAGTGTAGCATAGAGTTCTAGGTGGAAGTTCAACTTAACAGTCTCCACTGCAGTACCGGTATATGCAACAGTAACCATAGTTTAAGATGGGATCAGATAACTATCTCATAGTTATTAATAACCATACTTGAATTAATGAAGTATCTGATAATTATTAATCTAATACTCCCTCCATCCCATAATCCGGACTCACATGTGCTTGACATTGCCACTTACCTAGGGATTACAAAACCGCTGGCCATCGTATGTGTCCTGGGCATATGAATATGTGATGCTAAGATTCAACATTGCCTGGTAAGCCACCCTCGATCGTTTTGGTGATGGGCGCATAGCCGCCGGACGGGACAACACTATTAGAGCAAGTATAATAAGGTACAGTGAGTCATCAGGCTGTAAGGATTAAATTATTACATTTCTGCTGAGTTGGATTAGAGAGAAAAGAAAAGAGAAGGGAAGCGGGTTGTAGATTAACAGCCAGCTGTAGCACGGACTTCAAAAAACATTGTGAAGGTGTAAGGTACGCCATGCATTTATAAAATAGTACTACTTAGCAACTAGCTACTCACTCATTTCCATAATATAAGAGCATTTTTGACAGTACTAACACTACTAGGGAAAACGCTAGCAGTAGCGCGTGTTTAAAGCCTATCAGTAGCGTGGGGTGCAGTGCTACTAGTAAGGCGCTACAGCTAAAGGTTAGCAGTAGCGTGGGTTGGACCACGCTACTGCTATATCGACTTAGTAGCAGCGCTTTGTACTATGAGTAGTAGCGCTTCTTCTAGCACGCGCTATTACTATTATTCTGTATTTTTTTATTTCATGTTGTATTCATACACGTTTATACAAGTTTTCATACCGCAGCAATTTAGAGAATGATTTTACATCATAATGAGTTATTACATCACTGGGAGAAAGAACCGTGGACTAGTTTCAAGTGGATGGACATCCACTTGAAACTAATCTGCGGTTCTTTCACCCAATGATATAATATATCATCATCATCATATCATTAACAACTTATCATCATAATACATCATTGTCATATAACACCTCCTCATGATCATCGTTTTCATCAATGAGACATCACATACAAGTTGGTCACTAGACATAATCACAACTACTCATCATCATCAACTCTCATAAACATATTATACCTCATAGGACCTACTACATTCTCTTAGGACCTACTATATTATCTTAGGTAAAATAGCATAAAACAAGATGGCCCCTGACTCTCCATTATGGAGAATGAAGATTATCCTGTCTCCAGTTCTTGCCTTTCGCACAATGTTGCTTCCAAGAACCTCCTTACGACTGTCCATACATTTTTTTTCATTCTTTGATTATCATGTGCTCACCGGTTTAAGAAATACGGTATGGACAGGTGATACGTCTCCGTCGTATCTACTTTTCCAAACACTTTTGCCATTGTTTTGGACTCTAACTTGTATGATTTGAATGGAACTAACCCGGATTGATGCTGTTTTCAGCAGAATTGCCATGGTGTTGTTTTATGTGCAGAAAACAAATATTCTCGGAATGACCTGAAACTCCACGGAACATCTTAGAAAAAATAATAAAAAATCCTCGCCAAAGATGAAGACCAGGGGGACCACACCCTTCTCACGAGGGTGGGGGGCGCCCCCCCTAGGGCGTGCCCCCTACCTCGTGGGCCCCCTGGAAACCCTCTGATGCCAACTCCAACTCTATATATTTGCTTTCGGAGAGAAAAAAATCAGAGAGAAGAAATCATCGCGTTTTGAGATACGGAGCTGCCGCCAAGCCCTAAAACCTCTCGGGAGGGCTGATCTGGAGTCCGTTTGGGGCTCCGGAGAGGGGGATTCGTCGCCGTCATCATCATCAACCATCCTCCATCACCAATTTCATGATGCTCACCGCCGTGTGTGAGTAATTGCATCGTAGGCTTGCTGGACGGTGATGGGTTGGATGAGATTTATCATGTAGTCGAGTTAGTTTTGTTAGGGTTTGATCCCTAGTATCCATTATGTTCTGAGATTGATGTTGCTATGACTTTTCTATGCTTAATGCTTGTCACTAGGGCCCGAGTGCCATGATTTCAGATCTGAACCTATTATGTTTTCATGAATATATGTGAGTTCTTGATCCTATCTTGCAAGTCTATAGTCACCTACTATGTGTTATGATCCGGCAACCCCGAAGTAAAAATAATCGGGACCACTCCCGGTGATGACCATAGTTTGAGGAGTTCATGTATTCACTATGTGCTAATGCTTTGTTCCGATTCTCTATTAAAAGGAGGCCTTAATATCCCTTAGTTTCCAATAGGACCCCGCTGCCACGGGAGGGTAGGACAAAAGATGTCATGCAAGTTCTTTTCCATAAGCACGTATGACTATATACGGAATACATGCCTACATTACATTGATGAATTGGAGCTAGTTCTGTGTCACCCTATGTTATGACTGTTACATGATGAACCACACCGGCATAATTATCTCACTGATCCGGTGCCTATGAGTTTTCCATATACTGGTTTACGCTTATTTACTTTCCCGCTGCTACTGTTACAATAACTACAAAATACCAAAAACATCACTTTTGCTGTCTTTACTTTTGTTGCCGCTAGCACCACTATCATATTACTTTGCTACTAAACACTTTGCTGCAGATACTAAGTTTCCAGGTGTGGTTGAATTGACAACTCAGCTGCTAATACTTGAGAGTATTCTTTGGCTCCCCTTGTGTCGAATCAATAAATTTGGGTTGAATACTCTACCCTCGAAAGCTGTTGCGATCCCCTATACTTGTGGGTTATCAAGACTAATTTCTGGCGCCGTTGCCGGGGAGCATAGCTCTATTCTTTGAGCCACTTGGGATTTATATCTGCTTATCACTATGAAGAACTTGAGAGATCCAAAAACCAAGATCTATCCCTCAACTACGAGGGGAGGTAAGGAACTGCCATCTAGCTCTGCACTTGATTCACCTTCTGTTATGAGTAAGTTTGCGACACCTACATCTGCTTCTGCTATTCGTTCTGATATGTCGCATGTTATTGATGATGCCACTTCTGCTATGCATGATACTTATGATGAAACTGCTTCTATGCCTGATACTACTATGCCCCTTGGTGAATTTCTTGATGAACAAATTTCTAGGGCTAGAGAAAAAGAAATTATTGAATCTGAATACGATGATGATAGTGATGATGAAAATATGCCTGTTATTCCTGAGGGTTATCTTTTTGATATGGAATCTTCTGCCGCTATTTTAGCTTGCAAAGATAGATATGAGCTTAAGAGGTTATTAATTAAATGGAACAAAGAATCACTTAGAGATAAAATGAAACCCGACCCTGCTTTTGCTACTTCACCTATATGTGTTCCTGATAAGGATTATGAATTCTCTGTTGATCCTGATATAATTACTTTGGTTGAATCTGATCCATTTTATGGCTATGAATCTGAAACTGTTGTGGCACATCTGACTAAGTTAAATGATATAGCTGCCCTGTTTACTAATGATGAGAGATCACGTTACTTTTATATACTCAAAATATTTCCGTTATCATTAAAGGGTGATGCTAAGACATGGTTTAATTCTCTTGATCCTGGTTGTGCGCGTAGTCCCCAGGATATGATTTTATTACTTCTCTGCTAAATATTTCCCTGCTCATAAGAAACAAGCTGCTTTGAGGGAAATATACAACTTCGTGCAAATTAAAGAAGAGAGTCTCGCACAAACTTGGGGGAGGCTTCTCAAGTTACTTAATGCTTTGCTTGATCATCCTCTTAAGAAACCTGAAATACTTGATATCTTTTATAATGGACTAACCGATGCTTCCAGAGATTACCTGGATAGTTGTGCTGGTTCTCTTTTCAGGGAAAGAACACCGGATGAAGCTGAAATTCTATTGAATAGTATGTTGACAAATGAAAATAATTGGGCATCTCCTGAGCCAGCTCCTGAGACAATTACTGAACCTATTCCTAAACCAACTCCGAAGAAGAGAGGTGTTTTATTCCTCAGTCCCGAAGATATGCAAGAGGCAAAGAAATCTATGAAATAAAAAGGTATTAAAGCTGAAGACGTTAAGAATTTACCTCCTATTGAAGAAATACATGGTCTTAATATACCACCTGTTGAAGAAACATATGATCTCAATTCTTTATTTATTGAAGAACCTCCTGATTCCGATATCCCGACACAGGTAGTAAAGTTAAATTCTCTCTATAGATTTGATGAAGGTGATATCCCTCACTATAAGCCTGCTAGGAAATGCTTTGATGAGTTTGGTAATTTTATTGTTAAACAAGAAAATTTCAATGCTTATTTTGGTAGACAATTGAAATATGATTCCGATATGCTTAAATACTTGGGTGATTATATGGCTAATATTAAAGGTGAACTTAAACTTGTTAGCAAACATGCTTCTATGGTTACCACTCAAGTAGAACAAGTACTTAAGGCTCAAAAAGAAGTGCTTGATGAAATGAATAGTAAGAAAAATGATTATGCTGTTAGAGTGGCTACTAGAGCTGGTAGAATGACTCAGGAACCTTTGTATCCTGAAGGCCACCCTAAGAGAATCGAGCAAGATTCTCAAAGAAATAATATTGATGTTCCTAGTTCTTCTAAAAAGAAGAAGAAGAAGAAAAATGATAGAACTGTGCAAACTTCTAGTGAACCTATTGCTGAACCACCTGATAATCCAAATGATATTTCTATGTTTGATGCTGAAACACAATCTGGTAATGAACATGAACCAAGTAAAAATATTAATGATGATGTTCATGATGATGCTCAACCTAGTAATGATAATGATGTAGAAATTGAACCTGCTGTTGATCTTGATAACCCACAATCAAAGAATCAACATTATGATAAGAAAGACTTTGTTGCTAGGAAACATGGTAAAGAAAGGGAACCTTGGGTTCAGAACCCATGCCTTTTCCTCCGAAACCATCCAAGAAAAAGGATGATGAGGATTTTGAGCGCTTTGCTGAAATGATTAGGCCTATCTTTTTGTGTATGAGATTAACTGATGTGCTCAAAACAAATCCTTATGCTAAATATATGAAGGATATCATTACTAATAAAAGAAAGATACCGGACGCTGAAATTTCCACCATGCTTGCTAATTATACTTTTAAGGGTGGAATACCAAAGAAACTTGGAGACCCCGGAGTACCTACTATACCTTGCTCCATTAAAAGAAATTATATTAAAACTGCTTTATGTGATCTTGGAGCCGGTGTTAGTGTTATGCCTCTCTCTTTATATCGCAGACGTATAACAACAGTAGCTTAACCAAAGGGATAGACTTGAACTCTTCCACACCCCCTTGCCAGAGGTTTTAAGAGAACAACCTTTTGGGGATACCAATTCCACCCATTCGCAGCAAAGGAACTAGCACTTTCTTAAGCTTTCCACCGTTCTTGCTTATTCCCCTTACTTACCCAATGAAAGATATAGATTGGAAATTGGAAGATAGTCGTCCATAGTTATCTTGTTGAAAATACCCTCCCTTACTCATCAAAACATTGGAAGTGACTTGAGATATCTTTTGGGAAGAGAGAATAACTATAGATGCTCGATATGCATATTGATCAATCGATCTCCGCGTCCTGCCAGTTCGCTAAGTAGACTCACTCTACTGAGGGGCAGAAGAATATCAAGCCGATAAGGGGAAGCGCGCGGACCCGACTTCTTCCTTTTATGCTGAAACTAGGGATCCCTCTGGGTAATTCTACCTATCCGTTTGGACCACGTACCTAGATCAAGTCAATCATTTCAATCTAAGTTGTCCTCAGCTACAGCAAAAACAGAAGAAAGCAACAAGTTCTCCGTTTCCTGTTCCCAAAGGGTGTGAATGGAATCAATAATTATATATATATAAAGTTGACGTAAGTTGTATGCATTCGGTGCCCTCAAGTAGGTACAACTATGGATCATTCTATTCCTTTCCTTTAGGTAGTCCTAAAAAGCAAAACATAATGGTAGTGGATGAAGGAAACAAAGAATGAAGTCTGCACCTTTGACTACTGATGAACCGCCATTTCGTTCTTTTCTTCTTTGCTCGGCTTTCACAAGCAAAATACCTTTAAGCAGGTGACAATCTATAGCCTAGGAGAGTACCATTGCTGACATGATACAATTGGCCTTCCTCTTCAGATTTATTTAAAACTTCAAGCGTTCAAGGCAAGGTTGTGCAATCTTTCGTACCTGCGAGAAAAGGGCTTATTTACTACTTTTTATCGATCAATGGTCCACCGGTCCCATCCAATGAGTGGTATCTGAGTATCATTGTATCATAAGAAAGTTCATTTGTACACCCGCTTATCTTTCTATAGAAACTTATCTCTAAATGATTTTTAGATAGGATAGTGTCAACGTCCTTCATTATAGTACCGAAGATGCTCGTAGGCTGGTCGATGGAAAGGATGGCTTTTATTCAAAGAGATGGAGATCCTGGTTTAGCAGCGGTTGCCCATCCTTGGGTTTATGTCGAGCTTTTCGTATTAAGCACTGGGAGCAGAGAAATCCTAGGGTTGCTTTGTCTTCCTCTTCTGTTCTTAAATATAACTGAAAGTCATCCTGTTTCTTTAGTTGCCTCAAAGCTCAGGATCTCCCCATGTTTCTTCTGGAGATGTGTCAGTGGCTCTGCAATGATGCCAAAATGGCGAACGAAGCGCCTGTAATAGCCGGCCAAACCTAAGAAGCTGCGGACTTCTTTGACTGATTGCGGAGAAGACCAGTTGGCAATGTTCTTAATTTTGTGGGTTTCAGTGGCAACCCCATGCTGGCTGATAGTATGGCCCAAATAGGATAACTGGCATTGAGCGAAAGAGCACTTTGAGCGTTTGACTTGCCATTGATCCCTTCTTAACAACTCAAGCACTGATTGCAAGTGGATTGTGTGATCTTCAAGAGAGGCACTGTAGACTAAAATGTCGTCAAATAACACCAGGGCGCATTTGCGCAGAAGGGGTTTGTTTGAGAGTGGCGTTCATGGCTCCCAAGAAGGTGGCTGGTGCTCCCGCGAGGCTGAAGGACATGACCTTGTACTCGTAGTGCCCTTCCAGAGTTTGGAAGGCTGTTTTGAATTCATCGCCAGCTGCCATACGAATCTAGTGATAACTAGCTTTGAGATCGGGTTTAGAAAACCATGAGGCACCAGACATCCAAGAGTTCTTCGACTATGGGCACTAGATACTTGCTGACGACAGTCATCGCATTTAGACAGCGATAATAAATACATAAACGCCAGGAGAAAAAAATATATAAGATTTTTGGTCATAGAACCCCTGGTACCAATGTTTACAGAACTGTCTAGAATTGATAAAGAGAAGCAGCTTTGAAGTCATGGAGAACGAAAATAGGACCCTGGCTCGAGCCCATCTAGTGATTAAAGGTAAAGTGCTTCGGTACATTAGTGCAGGGGAATGCATACCTACGCCTTTTAACTACCTTGGGGAGAGCGGACTCGCTGATGACCCTCCTTGGGAAACAAATGAAGTGGGTGGATTGGAGTTCGTCTCCGCCAATTAGAGATACGGTGCTGACCCAAGCTGAGTGAGTGAAGGCTCCGGGTTGACCTACTAGCTACTTGCTATCAATAAATAACTAGCTGACAATATGTTATGCTTACTCTCCGAGCACTAAAGCTATCGAGAAGTGATGCAACAAAGGTTGTTGAAGGTAAAAACCGTCAAACAGAGAAACCTTAATCGTCAGAACAACGCTGAACCTAACTTGTACAAGAGTTGGTAAGAAAGTGCAAACGTTGAGTAAGAAATCACCATAGGGCGGCACAAACAGAAAGAAAGGCTTCTGCCAATCGGAATAGGAATGCGAAATCCCAGTAAAAGGGTGTTCAGTCGAAGATAGGAGGATTCCTTTAATCCATACCGTCATCTGACGGACTTCCTGCTGACTTCGTCAATTGCTCTTTATCGCTTAATAGAAGGGAAATTTCATGAGATAGATGAAAAAAATGAATATCAACCGAGAAAAAGCTTAAATAGACACAATTCGTAATAGATACAATTCGTAAGGAAGAAGTGATCAAAAGTACGAGGTCGGCATAGGAGATATGATGTGTCGTAGGCAGAAGGCACGGAGAAGTCAAGATCTTCCAAGATAAACCCATTCCGATGCCTATAAAATCAGGTGCACCGCGTCTATACTACAAAAGTGTGATAGGTTTCTTCGTATTTCTTCCGCCGACATCGCTTTCTTATTCCTAACACAATTGTTTAGCTAAGTTCGCTAACGAATCAGGGAGAATCAACAACGAACACCGCATTTTGAAAAGGAGACGTGATTTATTCCTACCGTCCTGAACACGTCTAGAAACAACAACCTCATACATAATACCATTTCGCATTACAGTATCCACTTTCAAGTCGGGGTGAAACTTACTAACATGTTGGGTCATCAGAATACCATCGAACC